>NW_026057582.1:96563800-96863800 GCF_023721935.1 Panthera uncia | reverse complement strand
AAAAAATAAAAATTATCCATGACTATTGAAATAATTTGAGGGCACACAGCAGGGGAAAAACGCACAAAATTGCTCCATGGGGAGCACCCCCACACCCCAGGATGCATTAATTCACACATATAAAGCAAATTCCCACTGAAGTTAAGCTAGTGACAAAAATTCACAAACAACATGAGATGATCTAGCATGAGGAAGAGTCACCAGACTCAACAATCTGGAGAACTGACAGTCTAAGAACTTGAGATAATAAATAATATCAGTGTATAAAATACATTTGTTAAAATGATCAGAGATAAAAGAAGTACCAGCAATCATGATAATAAATAAGTCACTGTGAGAAAAAAAGAGGCAAAATTTAAAAAGGACCAACTATATTTTTATAAATGGATATAGTCATTATCGGCATTGGAATTTAAAACTCAGTAAATGTTTAAATAGTAGAAAAGAGAATTTGTGACCTGGAAGATAGATCACTGGATATTACACAGAATGCAGATTAGAAATATGGAAAACACAAAGGAAATGTTATAAGATATGAAGGGTATAATTAGCAGGTCTAACATATATCTCAAAGAATTCTGCAAGGAAATAATAGAGTGCATCAATATTTGAAGAGAAAATGGTTTCAAAATTTCTAGAGTTAAAGTAAAGACATGAATCTTCAGACTGAATATACACCAAGTCCCCTACTGGATAAAGCAAATGAAATGGAGAAGTAGACACATTGCCACCAAAATACAGAATACCAAAGACAGAAAGAAAGTTTTAGGACACCAAAGAAGAAAAGACAATGTATTTAAAATGGAAAAAAAATTCAGCTGACTGACTATACACTTGTTATGTTGACAGTCATACAATGATAGAACAATAATTTCAAAGTGTTGAGGGAAAATAACTCTATGTCTATACACCTCTTCCCATTGAATTGTCTTCAAGAGTAAGGAAAAAGAAAATCTCTTCTAAACAAGCAATAGATACATTTATTTTTTTAATACGAAATTTATTGTCAAATTGGTTTCCATACAACACCCAGTGCTCATCCCTAAAGGTGCCCTCCTCAACACCCATCACCCACCCTCCCCTCCCTCCCACCCCCCCAACAACCCTCAGTTTGTTCTCAGTTTTTAACAGTCTCTTATGTATTGGCTCCCTCCCTCTCTAACCTCTTTTTTTTTCTTCCATTCCCCCATGGACTTCTGTTAAGTTTCTCAGGATCCACATAAGAGTGAAAACATATGGTATCTCTCTTTCTCTGTATGACTTATTTCACTTAGCGTCACACTCTCCAGTTCCATCCACGTTGCTACAAAAGGCCATATTTCATTCTTTCTCCTTGCCAAGTAGTATTCCATTGTGTATATAAACCACATCTTCTTTATCCATTCATCAGTTAATGGACATTTAGTCTCTTTCCATAATTTGGCTACTGTTGAAAGTGCTGCTATAAACATTGGGGTACAAGTGCCTCTATGCATCAGCACTCCTGTATCCGTTGGGTAAATTCCTAGCAGTGCTATTGCTGGGTCATAGGGTAGGTCTATTTTTAATTTTTTGAGGAACCTCCACACTGTTTTCCAGAGTGGTTGCACCGGTTTGCATTCCCACCAACAGTGCAAGAGGGTTCCTGTTTCTCCACATCCTCTCCAGTATCTATAGTCTCCTGATTTGTTCATTTTAGGTGATAGATACATTTATTGCACTCAGACCCCTGAAGAAGGATTTGTAAAAATGCATACTTTAGGAAACTTAACCCAGAGTAAGATGTGGGCTGTAAGAATAATCTGAGCAAAACAATACGGATAAATCAAATTAACAGTTGATTATATAAAAAAGAAAATGAAGAATCACTATTATAGAACTGGACAAAATTAAGTGAAGCTGAAAAGCAATCAAAATTAATATGGAAGAGGCTGGGTGGTAGGGGCATGTTGTAATTAGAGTCCTTACATTTTAGAGAGAAAGAGATATTGACTAATCTTAGATTTTCAGTCAAGTATAATCAGTAACTCCCAAATCAGTAAAGTAGGGTAAAGTGAGTAAAGAAAACTCAGTTCAAGTTCTTTCTTCCCATGAGTCCTGTCCCTGTACTTTAATAAAAACACTTTTTTGCACAGAAAAAGGAGAAGAATATTCAATCCAATAAATGAATGAATGAATGATGCAAATATACATACATACATACATACACAAGCAAGCAAGCAAGCAAGCAAAGATGGGGAACAAGTAAAAAGCCTAGAAAGTAGAAAATAATAAAATATGGTAGGAATGAATCCAAATATACGACTGGTCATGATAAATGGATGGGTTAAACTGGTCAAGATTGTCAAATAGGATTTCAAAATACAATCTAGCTATATGTTTTATACCTAGAGTTCATATAAAATACGATGACACAAAAAAGATGAGGACCTGAGCCTGTTGCCGTGACCATGACCCCATTTATACCCAGGCTAGAAAGGCCTTGGAAAACTTAGCCTATTCTTATAATCTGTTGGCTCCGTATACAAATGGTGATTCATGTTTACTGACCCTGTTATTTAAAAAGATTTGTTCTTCAGGCTTCCAATTTTAACACATTCATTTTGAACAGAAGCATTATTAATTCTTCAGCATTTGAGGAAATGACTATGGACAAAGGGCGTCTTTTGGGTTTTCACATGCCAATCTGGAAATGGTGCCAAGGTTCATTTACTACTTGCACCCTTCTGCAGTCTAATTCAAAATGTGCAAGCTCATTCTAGCTCAGTCCTAATGAACTAGAGCTGCAGTGCAATCAGAAACTCACTATTTGCTGCACTAAACATAATTACCAATCATTCCTTGGAGGAGACCATAAAACTACAAAAAGATTTTATTATGTTAAAGGTCTTAAACAGGGTAACTAAATATAGAACTGTAAGTCCGTTCACTGATGCTAAAACATTAAAATTTTCCTAGTATCCTATATTATTACATTTTGCTTTTAAATTTATTATTTTAATCTAATACAAATATAACACTAAGTAATAAGGATTAAATATTGTAGTTAAAAGACTGATACTTGGCATTAAAATACTAAGTTCAGCAATTATTTATTATCTTTATTATTATTATTGTGTGTGTTTTAATATGAAATTTATTGTCAGATTGGTTTCCATACAACACCCAATGCTCATCCCCTCACCCCCCACCCCCCACCAACCCTCAGTTCATTCACTGTCTTTTTTTTTTTTTATGTTTATTTATTTTTGAGAGAGACAGAGACAGAATGCTTGTGGGGTAGGGGCAGAGAGAGAGGGAGGCGCAGAATCCGAAGCAAGCTCCAGGCTCTGAGCTGTCAGCACAGAGCCCCACGCGGGGCTCGAACTCACAAGCTGTGAGATCATGACCTGAGCTAAAGTCGGATGCTCAACTGACTGAGCCACCTAGGTGCCCCAGTTTGTTCTCAGTTTTTGAAAGTCTCTTGCGGTTTGGTTCCCTCCCTAACTTTTTTTTTCCCCTTCCCCTCCCCCATGGTCTTCTGTTAAGTTTCTCAGGATCCACATAAGAGTGAAAACATATGGTATCTGTCTTTCTCTGTATCTTTCTCTGTATTATCTTTCTTATGGTAAGATGCAGGTAGAGGATAGATAGATGCATGCTCATTTCTTAAGGTAAGATTGTGACTGTTATCAACACTTAAAGTAATATCACATATGACTAGAAAGATTAATGGAACAGAATATAATTTATAGATAAAGTATAATAGATATGGGAATTTAGTATTGACAATTGTGGCATTAGTGGGAAAAAGCTAGTTCTTTAAATAAGTCATGTTCATACAACTTATACCCAAATACATTCTGCACAGAGCAAAATTTGATAACAAAAATGACTATAAGATACAGAAGAAAACATAGATTATTGTGTGTAATCTTGGAGTAGGAATATATGATGTAAAACCAGGATTATATTAAGGGAAAGAATAAGTCAATTTGACTAAATAAAAATTAGTAACATTTCCAGTGAAAACTATATATATATATATATATATATATATAGATATAAATATATATAACTTAAAATAATATATTGGCAAGAACATTTGAATATTAATTATACAGTACCTTTTAAAATTCCACAGTGAGGGATTCCTGGGTGGCTCAGTTTGTTAAGCTGCTGACTCTTGATTTCAGCTCAGGTGTTGATCTCAGGGTCATGAGTTCAAGCCCTGTGCTGGGCTCCACAATGCATGTGAAATTTATTTAAAAAATGAAATAAAAATAAATTGTTACCAGCTAAATAAATAAATATCCACAGTGACTATTTACAACTCAGTTGGAAAAGATAAACACCACTAATAGAAATACGGGAAATAATAAGAAAAGTCATTTCACATATAAAACCTACTAAGAATAAAAACAATAATCATCCAGCACATACAATAATCATCCAGCTGACAGCTCAGAGCCTGGAGCTTGCTTCGGATTCTGCGTCTCCCTCTCTCTCTGCCCCTACCCCACTCGCATTCTGTCTCTGTCTCTCTCAAAAATAAAGGGGCACCTGGGTGGATCAGTCGGTTAAGTGTCCAACTCATGGTTTTGGCTCAGGTCATGATCTCACGGTTTCATGAGTTCAAGCCCCACATCTGGCTCAGTGCTGACAGTGCAGAGCCTGCATGGGATCTCCCTTTGCTCCTCCTGCACTTGTGCTGTCTCTGTCTCTCTCAAAATAAATAAATAAACTTAAAAATTTTATTTAAAAAAGTTGTAAGTAAAAAAAGCAGTGGTATACTACTTTTTACCTATAATTTTCACAAAGATCAAAAAGCTTGTTTAATATTACTCATTGGCAGGATGTAGAGGTACATGTGCTCTTAAAACCTGGGGATGCAAATTTAAATTAATTGTAACTGATATAGCAAAATTTAGCCACATAAATAATTTTTATCAGATTTATTTATTTATTTATTTATTTTTATCAGATTTATTTATTTATTTATCACATTTCACATTGCATTATTTATAATAATTTACATGTAGCAAAGTATATTATTTTAAAATGTATAATTTGATGAGGTTTTTTTTTTAGTTTATTTATTTTGAGAGAGAGAGAGAGAGCATGAGTGGGGCAGGGCAGAGAGAAAGGGAGACAGAGGGAATCCCAAGCAGGCTCTGTGTTGTGAGCGCAAAGACCCATGAGGGGCTCAAACTCACAAACTATGAGATGACCTGAGTCGAAACCAAGAGTCAGATGCTTAACTGACTAAGGTACCCAGGCGCCCCTAATTTGATGAGGTTTAACAAACACATACAGTTATATAACCATCACTACAATCAAAATTTCCATTTTCATCATCCCCAAAAGTTTCCTCCTGCCTACTTGAAGTAACTCCTTTTCCTTCATTCCCAGCCTTAGGCAATCATCAATATGTTTTCTGGCCCTATAGTTTTGCCTTTTATAAAATATCCTCACCACTTATATCTGGTGTCTTTCATTTATCATAATTCTTTTGATTGTTGTTGTATGTAGAAGTATGACTAGCATTCCATTGTATGGATGTGCCTATCCATTCATGACTTGGGCATTTGAGTCCAGTCTTGGGGGTACCTGGGTGGCTCAGTCGGCTAAGCAGCCAACTCTTGGTTTCAACTCAGGTCACAATCTCATGGTTTGTGGGTTCTAGGCCTGCATCGGGGTCCGTGCTAACAGTGCAGAGTCTGTTTGGGATTCTCTCTCTCTCTGCCTCTCCCCTGCTCATGCTTTCTCTCTCTCTGCAAATAAATAAATAAACTTAAAAAATATTTGAATCCAGTCTGGGGTCATTATCAGTATCTTCTATAAATTTTCTATAAATATACATGGGCAATTATTAGTGGGACATATATTTTCATTTTTCACTGGTAAATATCCAGAAGTGAAATTACAGATTTCTATAGTACATGTATGTTTAACTTTATAAGGTACTGCCATACTTCTTTCCAGAGTGGTTTTATCATTTTTTTTCATTCATACCAGATATTTAGAGCATTTCAGTTACTCCATATCCTCACTAACTTTTGGTATTGTTGATCTTTTTTTTTTACTTTTTTAATGTGTATTTATTTTTGAAGGAGAGAGAGACAGAGCATCAGCAGAGGAGGGGCAGGGAGAGAGGGAGACATAGAATCTGAAGCAAGCTCCAAGCTCCAAGCAGTCAGCACAGAGCCCCACACAGGACTCGAAACCCCGGACCCATGAGATCATGACCTGAGCCAAAGTCGGACATTCAGCTGACTGAGCCACCCAGGCGCCCCATGGTATCGTTAATTTTTTAAATTTTGCCTTCTGAGTGGGGTCTATAGTAGTATTTTATTGTGGCTTTATTGCATAATGGCCAATGATATCGAGAATTGTTTTATGTGTTATTTGCCATCTACATCTCTTCCTTGGTAAATTATCTGTTCACATCTTTTGCTCATAATTTTACTGGGCTGTTTATCTTCTTTTTATTGAGTTTTAAGAGTTCTTTATATATTCTAGATTTAAGTCCTTTACAAAATATGTATTATGCAAATATTTTCTCCCACTCTGAGGGAACAATCCTCAACTCATTTTCTGAAGCCATTATTACCTGACACTACAACCAGAGACAGTACCAAAACCTCAGTATCACTTATGAATATAGATGCACAAATTCTTAATATCAACAAATAAAATTCCACCATGTAAAAAAAACTATACACAATAATCAAGTGGACTTTATTCCAAGGATGTATAGCTGGTTCAGTACTCAAAACTGCCAATGTTTATAGCAGCATTGTCTACAATAACCAAATTATGGACACAGCTCAAGTGTCCATTGAGTGATGAATGGATAAAAAAGATGTGGGAATATATATATACAATTGGGATATTATTCAACCATAAACATAATGAAATCTTGACATTTGCAACAATATAGATGGAGCTAGATAGTATTATGCTAAGTGAAATTAGTCAGGGAAAGACAAATACCATATAATTTCACTCATATGTGGAATTAAACAAAACAAAACAAAACAAATGAGCAAAGGGAAAAATGGAGAGAGAGAGAGGCAAACCAAGAAACAGAGTCTTAAGTACAGAGAGTAAATTGATGGTTACCAGAAGGGAGGTGGGTGAGGGGATAGCCTAAAAAAGAGATGGGGAGGGGCGCCTGGGTGGCTCAGTCGGTTGAGCGTCCAACTTTCGGCTCAGGTCATGATCTCACAGTTCGTGGGTTCGAGCCCCGCATCAGGCTCTATGCTGACAGCTCAGAGCCTGGAGCCTGTTTCAGATTCTGTGTCTCCCTCTCTCTCTGCCCCTCCCCTGCTCACACTTTGTCTCACTCTGTTTCTCAAAAATAAATCAATGTAAAAACAAATTAAAAAAAAAAAGGTATGGGGATTAAGGTGGACATTTGTCATGAGTATCAGGTGTTATATGGAAGCTTTGAATGACTATTATACTGTATGTTAAGTAACTGGCATTCAAATAAAAACTTAAAAATATATATAATCCGGAATATTAATAGGCTAAAGAGGCATTTGACAAAATTGAACAATGATTCCTAATGAAAACTTACAAAAATTGGAAGTGAGGGGAAATCATCAACCTGATAAAGAACATCTACAAAAAACTTTATAGCTGACATACATTTAATGGTGAAAGAGTGAATGCTTTATCCCTAAAACAGGGAATAAAGCACATATATTTATTCTCTCAACTCCTATTCAACATAGTACTAGAAGTTCTAGCCAGTGAAATAAGGCAAGAATAGGAAATAACAAGCATACATATCATAAAGGAAGAAATAAAACTATTCATGGAAAAAATCCTAAAGAATCTACAAAGACCTTCAAGTGATAATAAGTGAGTGAGTTCAGTAAAGTTGCAGGATACAACATAAACATTAAAACACTTATTGTATTTCTTTACCCCCAAAATGAACACATGAACACTGAAATTTAAAACAGAATTCTATTTGCAATCACTGAAAAAAGAGAGAGAGAGAGAAATACTTGGGTGGAAAAGCTGAGAAGTACAAATGATGATGAAAGAAATCAGACTGTTGATGGGAATGTAAATTGGTGCATCCACTGTGGAAACCGATATGGAGGCTCCTCAAAAAATTTAAAATAGAAATACCATATGATCCAATAATTTCACTACTGAGAATTTCTCCAAAGAAAATGAAAACACTAATTTGAAAAGATATATGCACACTTATGTTGATTGCAACATTTTTTACAGTAGCCAAGATATGGAAACAACCTAAGTGTCCATCACTAGATGAATGGATAAGGAAAATGTACACACACACACATACACACACTCAACGTATATTATGAGTTCATTAAAAAGGATGAGATTGTGCCATTTGAGACAACATGGATAGACCTGTAGGGTAATATGCTAAGTGAAATAAGTCAGGCTGAGGAAGACAAAGACCATATGATTCTACTCATAAGTGGAATAAAAACAACAACAACAAAAAAACCCACAAAAACTAAACAAACACAAAGCAGAATCAGACCTATTAATACAAAGATTAAACTGATTGCCAGAGAGGAGAGGGGTGAGGGCTTGGCCAAAATGAGTAAAAGGGAGGGGGGTAATACAGGCCTCTAGTTATGAAATGAACAAGTTATGGGAATAAAAGGCACAGCAGAAAGAATACAGTAAATGTTATTGAAATAGCAATGTTAATAGGACAGATGGTAGCTACACTTGTAGTGAATATAGTATCATGTCAAGCATAAACTTGTCAAATTAACTTGTACACCTGAAACTAATGTAATATAATGTGTCAACTGTACTCAAATAAAAAAATCTTTGGGGGAAAATCATGATAAAAATAAACAAATTTAGTTACCAAAAAAAAAAAAAATGTATATATAGACAGTGGAATATAACTCAGCCATAACAGAGAATGAAATCTTGCCATTTGCAACATCATTGATGAATCTAGAGGGTATAATGTTAAGTGAAATAAGTCAGTCAGAGAAAGGTAAATATCATATAACTTCACTCATGTGTGAAATGTAAGAAAAAAACAAATTAAAAAAAAGAGAAAAACAAAACACACAGACTCTTTTTTTCCCCTGTATTAACTCAATTTATTTTTTTTCAATATATGAATTTTATTGTCAAATTGGTTTCCATACAACACCCAGTGCTCATCCCAAAAGGTGCCCTCCTCAATACCCATCACCCCCCCTCCCCTCCCTCCCACCCCCCATCAACCCTCAGTTTGTTCTCAGTTTTTAACAGTCTCTTATGCTTTGGCTCTCTCCCACTCTAACTTCTTTTCTTTTTTCCTTCCCCTCCCCCATGGGTTTCTGTTATTTCTCAGGATCCACATAAGAGTGAAACCATATGGTATCTGTCTTTCTCTGTATGGCTTATTTCACTTAGCATCACACTCTCCAGTTCCACCCGCGTTGCTACAAAGGGCCATATTTCATTCTTTCTCATTGCCACGTAGTACTCCATTGTGTATATAAACCACAATTTCTTTATCGATTCATCAGTTGATGGACATTTAGGCCCTTTCCATAATGTGGCTATTGTTGAGAGTGCTGCTATAAACATTGGGGTATAAGTGCCCCTATGCATCAGTACTCCTGTATCCCTTGGGTAAATTCTTAGCAGTGCTATTGCTGGGTCATAGGGTAGGTCTATTTTTAATTTTCTGAGGAACCTCCACACTGTTTTCCAGAGTGGTTGCACCAATTTGCATTCCCACCAACAGTGCAAGAGGGTTCCCGTTTCTCCACATCCTCTCCAGCATCTCTAGTCTCCTGATTTGTTCATTTTGGCCACTCTGAGTGGCGAAAAAACACAGACTCTTAAGTGTAGAGAACAAATTGGTAGTTGCCAGAGGGGAGGTGGGTAGGGGGATGAGTGAAATAGGGGGAAGGGATTAAGAGTAATCTTATCATGATGAGCAGTGAGTAATGTATAGAATTGTTGAATCATTATGTTGTATACCTGAAACTAATATAACATTGTATGTTAATTGTACTTGGATTAAAAAAGATATCAGTAAGTGAAGAGGTATAAGACGTTTATGGATTGGAGGAAAGAACATAGTCAATTCTCCCCAAATTAATACTCTGATTTAACACAATTCCCATCAAAACCTCAGCAAGAAATTTTATAGATATAGGCAAGATTCTTCTAAGATTTTTATGGAAGACTAACTAGAATGGCTAAGACAATCAAGATAGATTGGTATTTTTGAGGCACAGACACATAGATTAATGGAACAGAAGAGGGTAACCCCCAAAATACCAACACACATATGCCTGAGTTTTGACAAATGTGCAGATGCAATTCAATGTAGGAGAGATAGCCTTTAAACAATGGTTATGGAGAAAATGGACACCCATAGGTTAAAAAAGAAACATATCTTGATCTACATTTTACACGTTATGATAAGTACTGTGTAAACATAAAGCTTAATGGAAACATAAAACTATAACACTTTTTTAGGCAGGGGGGAAGGAAAAAAAGTCTTCAGGATCTAGGACTAGGCCAAGAGTTCTTAGACTTGTCACTGAAGCACAATCCATAATGGAAAAATGAAAAACTGAACCTCATAAAAATTACATGGGGCACCTGGGTGACTCAGTTGATTAAGCATCTGACTGACTCTGGTTATGATCTGACGGTTCATGAGTCTGAGCCCCACATCAGGCTCTATCAGTGCAGAGCCTCCTTGGGATTCTCTCTCTCTCCCTCTCTCTGGCCCTCCCCCACTCTCTCTCAAAATAAATAAACTTTAAAAAAAGAAGATAGTTATGAGCAACGAATGTGAAAAATTATTTGCAAACCACATATCTGACAGTGTGCTAACATCTAAAATACAAAAAGGACTCTGAAATGTCAACAATAAAAAAAATCCAATTTGAAAATGGGGGAAAAAAACCAGAAAGAGACATTTCACTGAAGAGGATATGCAGATGGCAAAAAAGTACATGAAAAGAGGTCTACCTCATTAACCATTAGTCATGCAAATTAAAACCATAATGAGATATCATTACTTATCTATCCGAATGGGTAAAGTGAAACATAGTGATAATACCAAATGCTGATAACGTGAATAAACTGGACCACTCATATGTTGCTGGTAGGATGGTAACATGGCACAGCCACTCTGGAAAACAGTTTCGCAATGTTTAAATAAATTGAGCATGCAACTACTGTATCACCAAGCAACTGCTCTCCTGGACATTTATCCCAGAGAAATGAAGAATTATATTTATATAAATACCTGTACATGAATGTTTCTAGGCCTTTTTTTGTAATAGCCTGAAACTGGAGACAACATAAATGTTTCAGTGGGTGAATGAATAAACAAATGTGGTAAATCCATATCATGGAATGCTACTCAGCAATAAAAAGGAGTGAAAGAGGGGCACCTGGGTGGCTCAGTTGGTTTAGCGTCCACTTCGGCTCAGGTCATGATCTCGTGGCTTGGGAGTTCGAGCCCCGCATCGAGCTCTGTGCTGACAGTTCAGAGCCTGGAGCCTGCTTCAGATTCTGTCTCCCTAGATCTCTGCTCCTCCCCTGTTCATGCTCTGTCTCTCTCTGTCTCTCTCTCAAAAATAAATAAACATTAAAAAAATTGGGAAAAAAAATGAGTGAAAGAACTGATACACAACAGCCTGAGTGAATCTCCAGAGAATTATTCTGAATGAAAAAAGCTAATCCTCACAAGAAACAACAAGTGTAGGTGAAGATATGGAGAAACAGGAACCCTCTTGCACTGTTGGTGAGAATGCAAACTGGTGCAGCCACTCTAGAAAACAGTATGGAGAGTCCCCAAAAAGTTAAAAATGAAACTACACTATGATCCAGTAATTCCACTACTGGTTATTTACCAAATAATACAAAAACACTAATTAGAAGCGATACATGCTCCCCTTTGTTTATTGTGGCATTATTTACAATGGCTAAATTATGGAAGCAGCCCAGTGTCTCCATCAATAGATGAATGGATAAAGAAGAAGTGGTATATATACACAATGGACTATTACTTGACCATAAAAAAGAATGAAATCTTGCCATTTGCAACAACATGGATGGAACTAGAGAGAAAAATGGTAAGCAAAATAAGTCAGAGAAAGACAAATACCATATGATTTCACTTACGTGTGGAATTTAATGAACAAAGGAAAAAAGAGAGAGAGAGAGAGAGACAACCCAAGAAACAGATTCTAACTATAGAGACAAAGCTGATGGTTACCAGAGGGTAGGTGGGTGGAAGGATGGGTGAAACAGGTGAAGGGGATTAAGAATACACTTATGATGAGCGCTGAATAATGTATAGAATTGTGGTATTGCTATATTGTATACTTGAAACTAATACAACACTGTATGTTAACTATTCTGGAATTGAGTTTAAAAACTTAATAATAGGGGTTCCTGGGTGGCTCAGTCAGTAAAGCATCCAGTTCTTGACTTCAGCTCAGGTCATGATCTCACGATTCATGAGATTGAACCCTGCGTTGGGCTCTGTGCTGACAGCGTGGAGCCTGCTTAGGGTTATCTCTCTCTCTCTCTCTCTCTCTCTCTCTCTCTCTCTCTCTCCCTCTCTCTCTCTCTCTCCCCCCCCCCCTCTCTCTCTCTCTCTCTCCCCCTCCCCTTCTCTGTCTCTCTCCCCCTCCCCTTCTCCCTCTCTCTCTCTCTCCATATAAATAAATAAACATTAAACAAGAAAGAAAAAATAATAAAAATAAGCTAGTCCCAAAAGGTTATCTACTGAATGATTCCATTTATAGAATATTTTTGAAATGAATTTTAGAAATGGAGAACTAATTAGTATTTGATTCTTGGTGAGGAGGTATATGAGAGAAGTAGAGGTAGCTATAAAAGGGCAACATAAGAAATCCTTGTGGCGATAGAAATGTTGTGCATTTTCACTTTATTAATGTCAATACCCCAGTTTTTATATTATTATGTAGTAATTCAAGCTGTTACTATTGGAGAAGAGCTGGGTAAAGGGTACACAGGCTCTCTATATTGTTTTTTGCACCTGCATTAGAATATTCAATTATCTCAAAATAAAGAGTTTAAATTTTAAAAAAGTTAAATATGCACTTACCGTATGAACCAGCCTTTCCCCTCCTAAGTATTTACCCAAGACAAATGAAAGCACTGACCATACTAAGACTTGTACACAACTGTTCATACAGTCTTATTTGTAATAGTCTACTACTGGGAGCTTAATTGTCCTTCAACAGGTGAATGTGTAAACATATTGTGGTTTATTCAAATAAATAATGGAACACTGCAAAAAAAGAACTGACCTTTTGGTATTTGATACATGCAACAATATGGATGAATCTCAGTATAATTAGGCTGAGTCAAACAATTCAAACAAATATAAAATTCTAGAAATGCACATTAATCTATAGTCACAGAAAGGAGATCAGATGCCTTCACAGGCACATCTCAATGTTTATTAAATTGTATACTTTACATGTGTGTGCTTATTGAATGTCAAATTATAACTCAATAATATTGTAAAAAAATAACCATATTCTCTGTGTTCCTACAAAATGTTGTTTTAAAGCTCTACCACAGTGTCAGCTTTGGAGTTAGAAGGCCTTGGGTGAAGTCCCATTTCCATCATTTATTAGCTGTGTGACTTTGGGAAAGTTAAAATCAGCTTCACCATCTATATAACTAAATATATGGATATACAAAAATGCCTATCTCAAAATATTGTTCAGAGGATTGAATGTAATAATGCAGGACTTGACACACTGCCTATCAACTGGCAAGTGCTCAAAAATACCCATTATCATTATCACTAACATCACATAGCGGCCACTATACCTTATCCATCCTTATGTTCCCACTAACTGTTAAACAAAAGTACATACATTCTCAGTCTTCAATAAATTGAATTGGACAAGATGGCTTATTATTATAATATGCCAAAGTACCTTTACCATTCTTCAGCATTTGAGCATTTGGCCCATTTCCAGGTTAGGTTTTGTTTTGTTTTCCTTTTTCTGTTAAAATGTAAAAAGCTATGACATGTTGGCATAATAATTACACAAGCCCTCCCTCCCACTATTTCAACTTACTTCTTGGGATATAATTTTAGGAATATTATTACAGCAAAGGGCATGATTAGAATATCAGATTGTGACAGTTATTTTGTCTAGGACACTTTCTCATCCTCTGTTATCTGGTACATATATCCCCTTTCCTTTGGAGAATATATGAGGACAAGAGCAGTCTGGAGGGCATGGTCATCCATGGTGTCCACCTTCGGTGGCATTGTCTTTTATTCCTCTTGACAGTGACTGATTTGTTGGTGGGAAGGCATGTGACCCAAGTCTGTTCAATCAGTGTCCAAGCTAGAGAGGAAAAGATAGTCGACTCTTTCTTACAGGATGTAAATCTTGGATGGTCAACAGCTCAATCTTCAATAATGTTAGCAATTCTAGTCTTTTAAAGTCATGGAAGAATGCATTTTCTCAAAAAGGTAGTCTTGACAAATATGATTAGTTTTATGATTCTTTTCCCTTAAATGTCATTCAACTTACTGTCCTGAAAGCCAACTCTCACAGTACCATCAGCAATGTATGAATCAGCCTATATCTCTTTTGCCCACCTACATATGGTTTTAGAATTTTTAAAAATTACCTTTACTAATTTAATGGTTACAAGAGTTGTTTAATTTAAGGGTTTTTGACATGCAGCCCATCTTGTCAGAGATGGTTTTTCTCAGACTCCTTAAGAAATGTAACACAATGAGGCACCTGAGTGGCTCAGTCAGTTAAGCATCCAACTTGATTTTGGCTCAGGTCACGATCTCATGTTTTATGAATTCGAGCCCTGTGTCACCCTATATGCTGACAGTGCAGAGACTGCTTGGGATTCTCTCTCTCCTCTCTCTGTGCTCCTCTCCTGCCCTGATCTTTCTCTCTCTCTCTCAAATAAATACATAAGCTTAAAAAAAAATATATATATATATATATATATATATATATATATATATAAAACACAAAACACTCTGCAGCCCAGTGCATAGTCTATACTCCTAAGTAAAACTTCTAACTTCGTCTTTGTCTGCTTGACCATCCTAGTGAGCTAGCCTGGGCAGTAAATTCAATGGTCCACTTTATTCTTTCCATTGACATCCTGGAACCAACTCTGAGGTAGGTCTGGAGTTGGCTGTGGCTCTCCTCCACCCTTTACTACTACTTACTGCAGTGGAGAAGTACAGAAGACAGAGGGCAAGCAAGAAATAGAACAGAAGATGGTTTTCAGCATTTATTCACTTTTCCCACCAAAAGTTTTATTCCCTGGTCCTGAGTTAGTGATGAGCAAAACACTGTTACTACATATCACTTATTTAGCGCCTATTAAGAGCCAGGTCTTAGGTTTATATACATCCATGTTAAGTCTCATAACAATTCCGTGAGGTTGGTGTTTTTAGGGGAGATTGAGTAAATTGCCCAAGTTCACATGTTTATAAGGGACAGAGCCAGGGTTTGATCCCCAGGTCCAGACATCTGACCTCCCTGTTACGTGATAGAGATATAGAGGTGGCAATAGTTTGAATGTATAATGCTTGACAGTGACCTTCTCCCATGGCAGGTACTGAAGAAGAACACCACTGGCACAAAATAAGTTTTGAACACAGACAGTTTTAGAGTGAAGGGAAGCATCCTGTATACCTTTTCTTGCTGTAGGGGAATTGATCAAAAGAAAAAGAAGGCATGGGTGCACATCATCTTAACAGATTTTAAATGATCCAAAGGGCCACCAGAATGAGACCCAAAGGCTTCTAAATTCCAAAACAACTGATAAAATTATTTAAAAAAATTTTTAACGTTTATTCATCTTTGAGAGACAGAGAGAGACAGCGCATGAGCGGGGAAGGGGCAGAGAGAGGGAGACACAGAATCCGAAGCAGGCTGCAGCCTCTGAGCTGTCAACACAGAGCCCGACACGGGGCTTGAACTCATGAACTGCAAGATCGTGACCTGAGCTGAAGTCGGATGCTCATCCCACTGAGCCACCCAGGTGCCTCAATAAAATTATTTTTTGAAATCAATTTAAAATATGTTAGTTATATTTCTGTCCCTCATGTGCTACATTTGTAATTTATGATTCTCTATATGAGCAATATGTTTATAAAAATATCTTTGAACCTTGGAGCATAAGTTTTCCATTTGAAGATAGGGTTATAGTTGTATATATTATCACACACAAATCTCCAAAGCTATTTCTAAGTGAAAAGACTCATGCTGTATTAAAACTTCTAGTATCTCCTTGTGTAGCAATGGCCCAATTTCTCCTTTTCAACAATTCCCTGATACCTTCCTGATATCATAACAACAAAAAGGTAGATTTAAACACAGGAAACTTTATCTTATGCTTTATAACAAGTAGCTATTTTGTTCTGTTCTTAGCCAACTGAAGACACTTCTGTAAGTACAATATATAAGAACAGTTAAGTAAATGACAAAACTCAATGGCTTCTAATTACTGTGTAACAATTTTGATAAGTTTTTCTACCAAAGTTAAGTGCAGACTTCTCCAAATATTAAAAAAAGGTGTATATATTATTCTCTTTTCTTGTTTCCATCATTTGGCTTGGGCTCTTCAGAGTATTTTTGCTGTCAGAGTCCTATGCCATTTTAAAATAAGACCGTTCACTACCTGTATTTGTGTCAAAAAGTCTCTGGGCATAACTCCTACTTCTATTAATAATTGAAAGTCCTGGTGGCTTTCTTTCTCTGCTTGTTAGTATTCAGTTCTCACGAACTTCTCTCTGTCAAAAAGAGTGAATAACAAGTTGTATATTCTACATTTTAAGTGAGCTTTGCATACGAATAGGATTATTAAAATGTTACATGAGATATAAATTCAAAAGCAGAAACAATTATACACGAAAAGCAAGAATATTGCTAATACCACTACACCCTCTATGAATAAACAGGAAAGACATGACAGATTCACTGGCTTTGCTGACACTAACAGCAGTGAAGTCAGGAGAAGGCCAGTACTTCAGTAATAATATCCTTAGGGGCCTCCCATATGCAGGTTTGCAAATAATTAACACTCGAGTTACAGAGACACTTGGCCTAACCTGCACAATATCAGTCCATATGACATTTAATAACGGTGTAATTATGCATCCTTTTAACCTTTTCAAATGCAGCTTCAATTTGAGATAAGAAAAATGACAAATCTACATATTTTTTCTATGAAATTTACATAAAGCTGAAGAGTTATATCCACCATGAATTAATATTTATAATGAGAAAATAAAATCTTTCATTAGGAACAAGACTAACTGCAATTTTACTGATTCACTTACTTCTTTTGTATTTCCATGTCATACTTTATTTTTCCTTTGTAATATTTCATTTTATTTATTTATTTATTTGTATGTATGTATGTATTTATTTACTTTTGAGAGACAGAGAGCATGAACAGGGGAGGGGGGTGGCCAGAGGGAGAGGGAGAGAATCTTAAACAGGTTCCACACCCAGCACAGAGCCCGACGGGGGGCCTGATCTCACAACCATGAGATCATGACCTCAGCTGAGATCAAGAGTTGTATGCTCAACTGATTGAGCCACCCAGGTGCCCCATTTTATTTCATTGTAAACTGCATGTCAAATTTACTCAGTGATTCTGAGATCAGTTAGTTTCCTCATCTGCACAATGAGAGTAAAATAGATGATTCGTATTCAAGTGGTATTTTACAGCTGAACCACAACATATCAAAAGATAAAACCAGAGCTGTTAAGGTGCGCATTGGAATAGAGAGGGACTTTTCCATCAGGGAGAACCCTGAGTCTCCTGCCTTACCACTCTGCAAGAACTGTAGGGAATCTAGTAAAAACAAAGCAAAGCAAAACAAAATACTTGAACTGAGCAGTGAGGCCATATAATGCTGGATCAGTAAAGCAATCCAATAATGAAATTAAGAAAACATTTCTATTTACCACAGCATACAAAAAAATAAAATTCTTAGGAATAAAGTCCTTAGAAGAGCAAGACCTGTACACTGAAAACTATAAAACATTGTTGAAAGAAATTAACAGCATATATAAGTGTTATGTTCATGAATTGTTCATGAATTGGAAGAGTTAACATTGCTAAGATGACAATATTCCTCAAATAAAACAACAGAGTGGATAAAAGTCCTATAAAAATTTCCATAGGTTGTCATAGGAATTGACAAATTGATCCTAAAATTTATATAAAAATGAAAAGCACCTAGAACAGCCAAAGAAAAAATGTTGAAAAGAAGAACAAAACTGGAGGGTTTATACTATTTGATCTCAAAACTTACGACATGTTTTCAGAAATTAATATGGTGTAGCGTAGGCATTAAAATCAATGTGAAAAAGCAGCGGGTCCAGATATAAATGCACACATGTACAGTCTGTCACTTTCTTTTAAAGTTTATTTATTTATTTTGAGAAAGAGAGAGAGTGAGAGCACAAGTGGGGTTGGGGCAGAGAGAAGGAGAGAGAATTCCAAGCAGGCTCCATGCTGTAAGCGCAGAGCCCGATGTGGGGCTGGCACTCATGAACCATGAGATCGTGACCTGAGCTGAGATCAAGAGTCAGACACTTAATTCACTGAGCCACCCAGACACCCATGGTCTGTCACTTTTTGACAAAGATTCCAAAACAATTCAGCGGGAACAGAATATTCTTTTTTAAAAAATGGAGTGGGTATAATTGTATACTCATTAAAACAAACAAATATAGACTTTTATCTCATGCCATACAAAAAATTAACTCAAAATGGATCATAGATATAAGTGTGAAACCGAAAACTATAAAATGCCTAGAAGAAAACATAGGCAAATGTTTGTGATTCTGGGTTATGACGCAAAAGGATAATCCATTTGAAAAATGGTATATTGGCCTTTGCCAAAATTAAAGTCTTTTTCTCTTCAAAAGACACCATTCAGAAATGAAAAAACAAACCACAGAGTGGGAAAAATATTTGCAAATCGTGTATCTAAAACTGGACATAGGTATGTACACAAGATTCAACTCAAAATTGATTAAAGACTTGAATGTAAGATATCAAGCCATAAAACTCCTAGAAAAACACAGAGAAACTAAACTCCTCACCATTGGTCTCTGCATGATTTTTTGGATTTGTCACCAAAAGCAACAGCAACAAAAGCAAAAATAGACAAGTGCGACTACATCCAAGTAAGAAGCTTCTGCATGGCAAAGGAAACCAACAACAAGATGGAAAGGCAACCTACAGAATGGGAGAAAATACCTGCAAATGATATATCTGATAAGGGGTTAATACTCAAAATATACAAAGAACTCATACAACTCAATAGAAAAAGAACAAATAATTTGATTAAAAATAGCCAAACCTCTGTCCTAACAAACACAGGAGTCTAATGTCAGTAAAGTAGTGTGGGAGGAAACCCAGAGTGTCCAGCATTGAGGGGAGATTAGTAAGGAGGTGAAGACCTCTCATGTGGACAATCTTTTTTGGCATTTGTCAGTACTAAGAAAGGACCACAAGAGAGGGATAAGCGCTTGAAGAGACAATAAAGGATACTAGACAGAAACTTCCCTGGGGAAGCTCTTGTTCTTAGTTTTTAAAAAGGGTGAGTATATTCATAAGCTAAAGCTTGAAATAGTTAAACTAACAGAATTTACTGCTACATTAATCACTGATAAATATGAGCTAGTTTAGTTTAGAAATATATTGCTTTGAAAACGAACACTACAAGTGGAAAGAGTGAAACCTTTGTTACGTGCTTTTTTTTTTTCTTTTCTTTTCTTTTTTTAGTAGGCTCTACACCCAGCATGAAGCCCAATACTGGGCTTGAACTCACAACCTTGAGATCAAGACCTGAGAGTCAAATGCTTCTTAATAGTAGAATTTACATTTCTCCAAACCTACTGCATTGGTGTTGCACTTTTAACACAGTTAATGCCATTTTATTAAGTCATATAATCCAATCCAGTTTATGAATAAGAGATTATATTTATTAAGAAACTACTTTATGCACATTAGAACATTATTTAAAGAAATCTCTTGAAATCATGGTGACAAGAGGTGATGATGTAAGAAACTTAGTTGAACAGAAGGCAGGACATTTTCAGTATCTCACAGATTTTTAACAACAAATTTTTGTGGAGATTTTGTAGGGTGGATATAGATAAATAGGGTACATGGAAGACATACAAAACAAAATAGTTGTCAGTGGTTGGGGGATTATGTAGCATCTTATATTTTCTCTTTATTTACATTTTTAACAATAAAATTTTTTTTAAATTTTTTTTTAAGTTTATTTATTTTTGAGACAGAGAGAGACAGAGCATGAATGGGGGAGGGGCAGAGAGAGAGGGAGACACAGAATCGGAAGCAGGCTCCAGGCTCTGAGCCATCAGCCCAGAGCCCGACGCGGGGCTCGAACTCACAGACCGCGAGATCGTGACCTGAGCTGAAGTCGGACGCTTAACCGACTGAGCCACCCAGGCGCCCCTAAAAAAATTTTTAAAGAGAAAAAAACTGGCATTTTGTATTTAAAAATCTTATTTCTCCCAAACTGTTAATTGAAAGGAAACTAATTACTTGAAGGTAAAAGTAGTAGATATAACAAAACATAATGTACTCTGAACTTGTTTTACTTTTGTAAAGGAAGATGAAAAACAACAACCTCCAGAAACAAGAGTGGGGAGCTGTAAACATGCCTTGACTGTGGTCATCTCTGTTACCCCTGTGAGGGACAGGAATTTTCCACGTGAGTCAAAGAAGATTAAGATGGTGGATGGGAGTGACAGTGAGCCACTAAGATATATTTTTAGGATAACTGAGGGTCCAGGGAAGAAGGAAACAAAATGACCCCAAGAAGTTGAAGAAATGCCCTGTCAAGAAAAGCCTTCACATTGAAGATGGGAGTGTTTGCTTGGACAGCACTGATGGGAATGACACTCAGGTTGTGAAGGCCCCAGGTCAGAGAAGTGAGTCTGGACCAGGAAAGTCAGAGCATTTTCCTGTGAGGAGAGCCAAGGGAGGACTCTGGCTAAATTGAGAACAAAGGTAATTTCCAGCATGGCCAAGGGGGAAGCAAAGACCTTGCTCCTGAGATTTGGAGGATCAGAGGAAAACAAACGTGGGTGAAGTGGGAAATGCGGTAATCCCAAAGGCTGAGGCCTAGAAGAGGAATTTCTGGACCAAAAAAAAAAAAAAACAAAAAAACAAAAGAAAAGAAAAGAGAAAAGAAAATAAAAGAAAAAAGCACTGTCACTAGGAGAGAGACAAAAAGTCCCAGGATGCTTTATATCAAAACATTGTGAAATTGTTCTTACCATTGCCTCTACTGTGTAACTCTGTGAAGCACCCCCAGCCCCCACATTTCCCTCTGCTATGGAAGTTTATGTCTCTATATTGCACCACAGTGCACCCTGTTGGGAAAGCAGCTCTGGTGGACACTGGAATGTCAGAAAGCGGAGGGTACTAACATCATAGAGGAAATTCTGCTTCACACAATTGGGCTAAGAGCATTATGCATGACGTGTTTTCTTTTCATTTTCACAAGAACCTTGTGTAGTCAATATTATTATCTCTGTTTACAGACATAAAGAGAAATGTGTGGCCAAGCTGATCAGTCAGCTTCAGTCAGCTGTGAGCCCAGGCCCTGGTTTCCCACTTAACCACACCCATAAGTGTCCTCTGATTTGGAAATGGTAATTAACTTTAGGTAAGACAAGATAGATACATCAAGTGGGAGGAATCATCTGTTTGGTATCTTTATTACTAACAGGTGTGATAAAGTTTCAATACATTGGCTAATTTCCCAAAGATTCCAAAGAGACATTTATTTCTTAAGACCCCAAAAAGCAGAAACATTCAAGTCTTTAAATGAAAAAATCACAAGTAGTATTTTTAAAATGCAGTGTCACTGTGGCTCTGGTGCTAATGGAATTAGATACACTTAGCTACATGAACAGGGCACACCATGTCCAACTGGCTTGAGAGGTTTGAGGAAATCAAATATTACTAAATGGGATTTAAAGATGTATAAAGATAGCTCTCAGAGAGGAAGGCGTTAGCAGGTTTATACCATGCCTAGATTTTTCTTTTCTCTTTTTGTATGACAGCATAGCTGTTGATAATCAAGAAAGATTACCCGTTTCTGGGGTGAAAGAAAAAAAAAGCAATCAATTACACTAAATCACGAGTATAATTTTGGGGGAAATAATAACTGATAGGAGTGATGAGGGACTTAATTAAGGCTCTAGCAAAGAATTTTAATGAACACATTCTTTCATGCATGTGTTCATTCATTCATTCATTCTTCACTCTTAGCTTCTATTGCCAGGCCCTGGTAAGTGTGAGAGAAACAATAATGAGTAGGGCATGGTCCTTCCCTCACAGAACTTGCAGTCCAGTGAGAGTGACAGACATACTTAAGCTAACTACATAGAAGCGATGGGCTTTACAAGAGCAGGATGAGCAAAGGGCTGTGAGGGCCAGAAGAGAGAGACAGACATCTATTGCACCAGGAACCTGTGTGACTGTTAAAGCACCCCAGCGGCCAGAGGCCAGACCCAGTCTCTGTAATGGCTGCCAACGTAGCAGCTGCAGAACTGTGGTTACAACGTCGTAGTAACAGTCAGAGAGCAAGATGAAGCCAGGACCGGCAGCCTCAGTGTTGTGGTTAACAGGTGTTCAAGCAAGTATGAAGAAAATGTGAGATCAAGCCACAGCTGGGTTTTGAGAGGTAAGTGCTCTATTAAATGTATAAAGAAATAACACAAGCAGGCAGGGTTGGTACTTCACTGAAGTTTAAGTCCATCTTCAAATGAGCAGGATCTCACGACTTTTCCTGTGGTTTTTCTAAGCCTTCATACTTGCCTGGATTGTAGCTCTAATTTGGAAATGATGGCAGTATTGAGAGTCAAATGTTTGGAGGTGAAAGATGAACCTTTGTGAGAAAGTGGCTGGAGTTTTGATTAACACCTCTTTTGGGACTTTCTCACCTGCTAATTCCTCATGCTCTTTTTTTCTTCCCTTAAAAATTGCAATGCCCCATCCATCCATCCATTCATTAAACATATATTGAGTGCCTACTGTGGACTACGCACTAAGGACATGTAGATAAATCCAATGCCATCACTGATTTCTGGGAGTTGAATCTTGATGGGATGGCAACTCTCAAACAATCCTGTAGGAGGCAATAAATGTGTAAAATGTACACTCACAACACAGTGGAGGAACTGACGGATCTGCCCAAGCAAGATGTCACAGTATCTGATACCTCTGAGCTAGGTTCTAAAAAAAAAATGGGCAAGAGTTTTCAAAAGGAGAAAGGTTTTCAAAGAGCTTTCCAAAGACAGCAAATAGCCTGAACCAAGATATGAAGGCTCAGAGCTGCAGGAAATGTTCAAGGAAGGTGGCCAGCTTTAGGTAAACATGGTAGTGGCAGGAAAAGAGCTAGAAAGGTAGACTGAGACAGCTATACAGAAGAGAGTAAACAACTAATTGCATTAAATCTTTAGTCCCTCTAAACTCGTGGGTTGAGAGATAATGGGGTTGACTCTAGTTGACCTTCGCTTGGCTTCTGTCTGTTGCATAAATAGCCCAGTGATTTCTAAGACAAAGTTTTGAAGCAAGAAAAGTGCCTTTGAAATGTCCCTCTGTCCCCTTTTCTTCTTCTCCTCCATCCTTCCCAAGAGTACCCTTTGCCTCTAGACTTCTTTTTAGCTTCTTTTATTCTGGTGATCTAACAAAGACTGCCATTGAGAGATTCCCTTCCTCATGGCTCTGCTCCAGGCTCAAATGAACCTGATAAACACATTAGAAAGTAACTCCCTTGTGCTCCTTCTCAGCATAATATAGTTGACTCTTAGCAGAAGTGATCAGTGCTTTATACAAATTAATTTTTGGATCTGGCAAGTACATGTATGTGTGTTTCTGTATGTGCTTGTGAAGATTTTAGGGAAGGTAGGGAGCAGATGTTTTGGGGCTGCTGAAGTCATCACCTGGATTCATACTTCACTGAGACTGAGGACCTGGCCATATATAACCACTTCCATCTCATTGGCTCGTGCGGTTGTGGTTCTATTACCCACGGTCTGGTGGTGGGTGGCTATGCTTGATTGGAGCTTCAATGTACAAGCTTCATATGTTTAAAATATTTATAATCATTACATGCTAGAGACATAATAAATTATTTACACTAGCAAAACCACCACCACAAAAGATTTCATTCATAAAGTCCCACCATCTCTTGATGAGTCCGTAGGCTTCCTGCCATAAGAATAATTGGTGTTTAATGGGATGCTTTGAACAGACTAAAGAGAAAAAAACACAAATAGACGAGTCTATAAATTATATGATGGTTTTGTTTCTAGAACTGATCAATGACCTACAAACAAAAGTATCACTGTCATAGTCTATGAAACCACAGATGCTTCCCACATCCCACTATTCTGTCTTTCACACCAGCCAGTTACAGTCCCTCTGTTCCAGGGGGCAGTTCTAGAAGATACTGGGATGAAGACAGTGTTTCATATTATCAGTATGGCTAAGGGAATATAAGTCTTTCAGTGCAAGCAAAACCCTGCATTGTGGTAGTTAAGAAAGAGCCATTCGCCCTGCAGTGTGTATAGCCTATGCCTTTTACGGTCTCTGGTGGCAGTGTTGGGCGGCACAAGTAAGAGATGATACTAATAAGCTCTGATCTTGCAGATGCAAAATGCTGGGCCAAAAACTGACTATAAAAGGTTTTGCCAACTGGGGATCCAACACTGGAACTCAAATTAAAATGTGAGAGCTTCTCTTTTTTTCTTTTTTTTACACTACCTCTTTCTTCCCTACAGGGAAACAGGCCTACAGCTCTCTTTTCTACTAGCTAAAGCCCCTACCAATTCTAGTGAGGGTCTTTAGCTTCATGAGCAAAGGCAGATAGAGGTTTTCTTTTAAATCAGCATCTTAAGCAAGTCAGCTGGGAACTCTTCCACATCTCAGGGAAGGTAAAAACAGTAACATGCTCCCAGGGAGCCCCCCCCGCCCAGGGGAGTGTGGCACAAAGCAGAGGTGGGTCTATCGTATAGGCCTTTGTGACAAGCCTTGTGAGCTAGGCTGTGAGGCCTTTGTGACAAGCCTTGTGAGCTAGGCTGTGAGGGAATATTTTAAAAGACTAGTTGCTGAAGGTGATGAGCTACCTCCATGCAGTCATGGGAAACAATTGTTGGAGGCTGGTGAAGTGGGGTCTGGAGAATATTGAGCGTTATCTCCTCTCCTGAGCTAAACTCCTTCCCGCTATTTGACAGTTGCTATGTACAAAACAGGTTACCCCATCGCCTTGGGTAAAGGAAAATCCAAACTGAGGGTCCACAGAAGCATTATCCATCTGCAACTTGGGCAGGGCTTTTGCATATTAGTACAGAGCTCAATGGGCAGCAAGAGGGTTGTTTGTGCTTGGCTTATGTTTGCTGTGTTTCAAAACTAAGGTGAAATCTGGTCTCAGATCCCTGGGGTCTAATTAATCCAGTAATGAACTGAGACAGCTTGATAGGCGATGTTCCCACCCAATTCCCAGACTGTTCTGTTCTGGGAAGATGTTTGCTAAGTTGAAAATGGGGTAAATGCAGTGGGTCCCCCTCAAAAATGACGAATCTCACTGTAAAGTCATCTATAAATGAATTGAGCTGGTGATGCCTTGAAATATTCCTCTGCTCCTAAAGTTATATTCAAGAGTCTTATTGTCAAGAAAACATGATGGGTTTATTCAATACCATATAGAATAATGTACTTGAAGTGCCTGCCTTATCTTATGCAATTTTTCTATTTAATCTGAGTTGTATGTATGCTACTGCAGCTCCAAAACATCTGGGCACAGCAATTTTTTTTTCCTGCACCTGCAAGGGTAAGTACACACATAAACAAAAAAGAAATTAAATCTTCCGCAGAGCTGGGGAGAAAAAGAACCCAACCAGCCATGAAGCTCAAGGGAGCACTACGACAAGTGCTGAGCTGTAAACAAGCTTGAGAGGGATTTAATTCTTATGACAAGTGCCAGTGGTGGCATCTCACATGGACTCAGCATATGCACACATTTCAGAGAGGAGCCACACAGGATTTAATGCAAATGGAAAAGAAAAAAAGAAAGAAAAGAAAAAGCTCTCAGTGCATCAGCTTCTCCTCATCTATAAATAGCCAAGCAAATCAGGATGAGCTAGTGTTGTAATTATCTTGATTTTCAGAATTTTTGCCACTCAGAAGAGATTTTTTAGAGTCTCCTCCCTGCTCTTTATAATTATAGCTGCTGTTCCAACCTCTGCCAAGGGTTGGTCGTTGCAATGTGATATCCGCCAGGTGGCTGCTCTGTAGCAGGGAAAATTACCCAGTTTTCTTGGTCGGTCCAGTTTTGTCATTTAGGATCCAAATCAACACTTCGGAGAGCAGCCATTCATCATCTTGTGACAGCCACGTCTTCACTTTTGCCTGTGACTTCTACACTCTGGTGCAGTCGGGCTCCTGCACTTGAATAAACGATATGACTAAGATACCAGAGTAGCTGGGCTCCACTTTGCATGGAGTCACAGACACCTATGTCAGGAGAGGATTAGAAACCGAGTCCTGTGACAACCCAGAAGCCGAACCCCTTCCAAATGTGCAATGTCGTGTTCGATATCCTTATTTTCTTGCTGTGTTCAAGTACCGGAATGCAGGGTGGGAAAGGGGATTGGAGAGTAATTTTTAAAAACAAACAGGTGAGATGGGACACCCTGCTCATTTCCTTCCTACTGTCTTTCTCCTATGTCAAGACAGTGGGTAAACTGCAGTCCTTAGGCTAAATCCAGCTTGCTGCTTGTTTTTATAAAAAAATTTTTGGAACACAGTCTCACCATGTATTGCCAATGACTGCTTTCATGCTGCAAGGACAGAACTGAGCAGTTGCAACAGACACTTTCTGGACCCAAAAGATGAAAATATGGCGCTTTACAGAAAAAGTTTGCTGATTCCTGTCTTATATTAACAGAACTCCCTTTTCATTGCAGCATCTACATGCCAGTTTTTATTTTATTTTTTTAAGTTTTTGTTTAAATTCAAGTTAGCTAGTATACAGTGTCATATTAGTTTCAGATATACAATATAGTGATTCAAGACTTCCATATATGTCAGTTTTTTAAAAAAATCACTTTCTTGGCAGCTAGGGATGGCCATGTGATCTATTTCTGCCTAATGAGATGCAAGAGAAAGTAAACTGGTGGGGCCTCCAGGAAAACTATTGTTTGTCTAAATTGTACAGGGAGAGTTCCCTGAATCTCTTTCCTAAAAGTCATCTACTTGTGTGGTATATTCCTCCCTAAATACATTAGCTATGCCCAGTGGTCAATAGTACCATTGTATCAATATGTGATAGTGGTAACTCTCTGAGCAGGTAAACATCACTGAATTTAGTATGTGAGAAAAGGTGGAACCAGGTGGAACTCTAGTTCTCTCTTTGAAGACTTTCTTTTTACGCTGTTGATGAGGAGGTAAAAAACCATTTCTGAGTGATTTCTGCCACACTTTCTGCTATGCTTCTTTCCCTTTTCCCTGCTCTCCTCTTTCTTCTCTCTGCTGCCAATCCCATGTTTGATATTGCAGGGAGTGAGGTAGTGGAAGACTAGGAAAGTGGGAGGAGCAGGGAGTCCATAAAACAATCAGGGCAGTTTCTTCACTTACCTCATGATACCTTGTTCAAACTGCATTCATGAATGGACTTCCCCCAAAATGTAACCTTTGCAGTAACAAATTGGTCCATGCCAAAATGGCAGCTTCAGTGAAGATACTACCAAACCATTCCCCAGCCCCCTCTGCTTCCTTCCCTGGGCCTCAGTAGGGCAGCAATGACTCTGAAACAAAACCTTAAGTAGACATTGAAATTCCTGATCTTTTCTCACAAAATCCAAAGATTTCATGGATGATAATATATAGCTGATATTTTCCTCCCTACAGTCCTAAAAAATCTACAACCAAATATGATCTTACTTTGTGTAAGACCCATGTTGACCCATGTTAAGACCCATGTTAAGATGCAAAGAGGGTCAAGTGTGGGAGTTGAATTCCTATTAAGTATTTACTTTCCTATTAAGTATTTAAGTATTACTTCTATCTCACAGATACCATTCTGGAAAGCATAAAAGCATACAAAATACTTTTACTTTTGGCATTAAGACTAAACATTATTTGATCTTTTAATGTTATTTTGATTTGGTTGTAAATGGTCTGTAGCTTGGGTTTTTTTTTTTTAATGTTTATTTGGGGGTGGGGTCCAAGCAGGGGAGGGATGGGGGGGGGGGGAGAGAGAGAGAGAGAGAGAGAGAGAGAGAGAGAGACGGAATTTCAAGAGCTGTCAGCACAGAGCCCGATGCAGGGCTTGATCTCACGAACCATGAGATCATGACCTGAGCCAAAATCAAGAGTCAGACGCTCAACTGACTGAGCCACCCAGGTGCCCCTGGTCTGTAGTTTGTTTAACTTTGTATGGTTTTGTCTAAAAATTATTGTAGACACTAGCTACCATGCTTGTGAAATTTTGTAGAAATAGAATTTATAAGGTACTTGCTGCTTCAAATGATCGTATTTACACAATTTAAATAAACCCTTTTTGCTCTTTCTTCTTTTGTGAATGATATCAGATCCACCAAATTCCCTTACCAGAAATGGCTCTAAAATGCAAGCATAGCTACTAATACCCCAGTATCCTCAACATGTGTCTCTGAAGAGATAAATGACCTGGAAATATTCCCAAATTAAAACAAAATAAAGCAAAAAACACTCTAGAGTTTAAAGATTCCAAGTCAGGATGACAAATGTAAACAAACTATTTACTTGAAAAAAAACCTACGAACTTTGAAGAGCACTAGAACTTGCACCACCATGGAAGGCAGTATTCTACAATGGCCCCCAAGATTCCCACCCTGGAGCATACACTTTGTGTATCTTCTCCCCCTGAGTATAGGCAGGACCTACCAATATGATGAGATACCAGTTATCAGGTTACTAATAAGTGAATTGACTTTACTCAATCTAAAGGGATTATGTAGGTGGACCTGAGAGATTGGAGATGTGAAGGGGCTTACAGAGGGAGTCATGTACCTATACCTGAAGGCAGCCTCTAGGAACTTAGGGAAACCCTTGTCCAACAGCCTGCAAGAAATAAAGGCCTCAGTCCTACAGCTGCATGAAAATGAATCCTGGCAATAACCTGAATGAGCATGGAAGAGGCCTTCAACCTCCGGATGAGACCCCAGCTCTCATCTATGGGAGCTCCATATTCTGTTGTGGGGAAGAGATGTCTCTCTTTAGAACTTTCCTGCTTGGAAGGATGGTCTGTTGACTGAATGTTGTGCTTGGTAAGAATCACTTACGAGTTCATGAGGATGGCTTTATCAACAGTAAAATTAATTAATTCATCAATTCATTCAATTCAAAAAATATTTGAGCACCTACCACAAGCCATGAATGCTTCCAGATGATGTTTTATATGACTATTTTATCTGACGGTACCCAATTTTTCCATTTTCTCTTCTAGATACTATATCGACCCTTCTTTTTATCTTGAGAGGTTAATTTTCTGGACTTCTATGTACTCTGGATTCAGCTAATGGAAAAACAGGACAAGGAAAGAGTAGAAAGAAAATGAAATCAGGAAGCTTACTTCTCTAGATTTTTCCCCAATGGGTTACTTTGAGCTAGCTGCATCCCTCCACTCTTGTTGGTGTTTGTCTCCTAAGCTACTCCCTCTCAGAGTAGCCCCCTCCCTTGTCCTACCCTTGGATGGGAAGAGCTCCCCACTACTGCTGGCCCTGGCACACAGACTCTCCCTTGTGGCATACCTAAACCCTTGTCACACCTTTCTAAACAGTTTCTTTATCAAACTGCCTTCATTTTTTGATGTTTGACTGTGCTTTTTCCTACCAAGACCATGAACATATAGCATTAATAATCCCTCTGAAAATTTGGTATTTGGAACCATTGGATCAGGGAACTTGGATTCCAGTATCAGTTCATCCTCTATATGAGGAACATGGTCTTTCAGGGACAGTCTTTCCTTCTCTACACAATGAGAGAAGAGGTTTAAGGTTTTCATGAGGGCTCATAATCTATAAATCAGTAGGTGGGTTGTAGAGCTCACATTTTGAGATGTTGAGAGGAAATGTAATTTCTTGGTTCAGACTTCCTCATGAATTTCAGCCCTTTCATGTTGGAGAAACTATATTCAGGCCAACCTACTGAAATAATAGAGCTATCCATCTAGATAATACTCAGTCTCTCTAGGTAAAAACCTCAGCCTCTTGAATTTCTCAGTTCAGTCTTCAGTCCCTTTTTCAGCTTCTCTCCAGGATAGCTTCTGAGTGAATAGAAGAAGGTGCTTATGCTGTGTGTTCTCATGACTAAAGAAGGGACTCCAGCTCCTTGGATTTGCTTGGTAGCCTCTGATTCCTCTGAGCTCCAAAGCACCATCTCTTATTGGCTTTATTACAGCTTGTCCTGAATAGCTTGTCCTGAAAAGCCTTTCATAAGGCTTAGGGCAGGGGTTGACAAACTTGTTCAATAAAAAGCCAGGTAGTAAATATTTTAGGCTTTGTGGACCCTATAGTCTCTCTTGCAGTCCAACTCTGCAGCTCAAAAGCCGCCACAGACAGCATGTAAACAAATGGGTGTTTATTTTATTTATAAAATGGGAGACTGGGCTGGATTTGACCCATAGGCAATAATTTTCTGACTCCTAGTCTAGAGGTTCCTTGGGTGACTTGACCTCCCCTCACTCTCACTCATGTAGACCCTGCGCCTTGTATCCTTAGGCTCCAAGTGGCTCCATCTGGAACCCAGGTCTGAGGGGTCCACTACAAGCCTTGTTGTGAAGTCACCTCACTGATGCCAAGGTAAGCCTCAAGACCCCCTCTCAGAGCCAGGACACAGGGGAACAAAGGCTCTAGTCTCTTTCTTTGATTCCCCAAAGTGTCTGTTCCTCAGTTTAGTTGGTGTTCCCCTGCCTTAAAACTTTGCCCCGAGAAGAGAGAAAAAAACTAAGAACTCTGGAAGCTACTGTGTCTGTCCTCTTCTTCTCACTCTCCCTTAGAGTCAGAAGGATCAGTTTTTTTCCCCCCTGACCTTTATTCTTTCTCTACCATATTCTAAGTCTTACCATAGAACAATAAGCTTCATGGTCTTATTGAGGTCAAATAATAAATAGGTTCAGAACTCTTTAAAGGTCAGTACCAGTTGTTCTATTTCCCACAACAAATTCATATCAGAAAATAATTAGATTCAGTACCAGGCTCACTAATGCTGAGTCTTACTCCACTGATCTCTATTCTTTGTGGACAAACTCAATATTATTGCCTGAAGATTGGTTTATGGATTTTGGTTTCTTACTTCCCCATGAGAGGGTTCAAATGGCCACAGCTGCCGGGCCTATCATAGTGTAGTTTCAGACATCTGTACTGTGTTTCCTGATGTTCTTGATATCCCCTATGCTTATGTAAATATAATGTGACTGACCTTTGGCCCAAGAAGTCTAACTTTACATGGAGAGATTGTTGAGGTGGGGAGAAGGGTGAGTTTCATGGTAAAGACTGACACATAGAGGTGAAAACATGTTAGGGAGACAATTTATGAAAATGAGGAAGTAGACCAAGGAGAAGAAAAAATTATAGACAAAGATTGCCCGGGTAAGAATTCCATACTAAGAATGAATACTGTGGAAGACAAGAAATAACTCTGAGAAATGGATAGTGTATCTTTGGTGCCATCCTATGCCCATTTGGCATTTCCTCTACTGGTCTATGCCCTCTTCTGGTTCTCTGTGCTCGGCCCAGGGACACCTTCCCTAACCTCCCCTTCCTGTCTGCTATTTCCTTAATCCTCATTAGGATGTACTTCTGGATCCCTGGCCTGGGCAATGGTACTGCTAATGTGATGCTCACCTAATGGGTGTAAATATGTTGGCTCCACAAGCCACTATATTTAAAGTCTAAGGTGAGGGTTTGGGTAGCCTGGGACTTGACTGATTCTAATGGAGATAATATCAAAAGAAGGGCAGTTGGGAATGGAAGCTGCACTGAAAGACCAGAATCCCAGAAGTCATACCTGCTTAATCTAAACAATGAGGCAGCTCAAAACATGCATATCAGAATATCAAGTTTAAGTTTGATGAGAATAAAGTTGCAAGACTAAGGGAAGGTGGCAGGGTGGGAGGGAGAGGGAGGGCATGTAAAGAAATATAATCAGAATCTATAAGGCACTTGTTGCTTCAAATAATTTTTTCCCATTAATACATTTAGTTTTTCATGGGCAGCGTTTGAGGGGCAGTGTAACTTGCCAAGTACTCACTGTGCACCAGGAAACAGAAAGAAGCTTTATAAATATTGTCCAATTTAATCCTTCTCACAAATCTGCAAAATAGATAGCAGATCTAAATTCTAGCTGGAACTCAACGAGGGTATATTCCAAAAGCAGCTGCAGGAACTTACATCAGGATTAGTTCTTAAGCAAATTTGTGAATATGTTTCAAAATGGTGACTTCTCTGAATCCACATGTCTTGGATAAGTTCTGAGATGAGGAGTGAGTGCAACCACAGCTTCTATATGCCCAATGCATAAGCCCAGCTTGCATCCACCCCACAATTCTTCAAACGGCTTACTTAACCATGTACTTGGTTTTTCCCTACAGTTTTAAGTTCCTGTGTCTTGTCTCATCAGGGGAAAAATGCTAATGGCAATCACAGCAGCACTCCACTATGGGGGAGTCAACAGGTCAGAGATGCAAGGAAGTGTAGCTCCTGATGCAGGGCCCGCTGCTATTTATAGTGGTAGGGATCAATTCTGCAAAAAGGAGGGGCGGGGGCAGCAGGATCATTGATTTAACTTGGAATTCCTCAGATATTTAGCTTCACAATCCTTCCCCTCTCACTGCTCCAGTCTCTACAACACTACATATTGGTGTTTTCCCAGCACTTCATTAAGAACTTCCCTAGACACAAAGATGGACACTCACTTAAAATCTCTATAAATTCTCATGACTGAGCATGCTCTCATTTATTCAATTAATAGTTATAGGAAGGTTGTGTGTTCTAGGCATGTTCTGGGTGCCAAAACAAGACAAAAGTATGTCCTCAAGAGACTTGTGATCTAATTAGAAGAGAGATATGTGGACAAGTAATTGCAATGCCATGTGATGAGTGTCCTGATTGTTGTATGTATAGGGGAAGAGCAGATGAAGGAAGAGAAAGGCCAAGGAAGGTGTTTGTAGAGGGGGCCATGTTGAATGAGGATGAGTTTGCAGCTAGACAAGTGTGGGGGGTGGGGGGAAACATCCAAGCAGTGGCAGTAGCAGGTGCAAAGACCCAGGAGAATGAAACAGTCTAGTGCCTTTGTAGGGGACAAGTGGATAGAAAAGTTCAACTAGGTTAAAGGAGGCAAGGGTCAGATGATGAGAAGATTTGAATGTATTGCTGAGGACCTTGGGTCCTTTCTTTATTTTGTAAGTTATGGGGAGGTTGAGGAATTCCTGACACCTTTCAACTATGAGGCAGTAGAGGTTTGTCTCAGGCAAGGTCAGTGCTTTGCACTCTCCCTTTCTTCCTTTCTAGGATCTGCTTGTGACGTGCACCATCAGGTGCCAGAGGCTGAGTTAATCACATTTCTGTTTCATGGCACCCTTGTTGACAGGGGTCAACATAGCCCCTCATTTATTTTATTATATTTTATTTTTATTTTATTTCATTTTTCCCCTTCAGTCATGATCCCTGCGCACTCATTCCTTCCTCCCCACAGAGGCATCCACTCTGATGGATTTGGCAGATGTCCTCAGATATTTATGTATGCCTATAACATATGCTGTGCTCTTTTGTACATGTATGTGTTAATTCACACAAAGGGTATTGTGGTGTAACTTTTGTTCATTCAACACCATGTTTTATGATCTATATTGTGGCTCTATGTGTATTTAATTTATTGCTTCCTACTCGTGTGTAATATCCCACAGAATCTAGTCACATTTTCTGATCCTTTCCCCTGAAGTTGAACAATTCAAGGTTGACTGCTCTCTAGAAAAGACAGCACGGCAATAAACATCCTATATATGTCCCCTTATGGATCTATCTGGGTAGGAATTTCTTTAGGATATGTAATGAAGACTAGGGTTTTGAATATGAGTTTACAAATCTCTGGCTTACCAATTATTGGCAGATTGCTCTTAAGAATAGCTATACAGTTTACGCTTCCACTCATAGTACATGAAAGTACGTGTCCCTTCATCCTCACCAAACGTATTTTCTTTTTTTTTTTTTTAATTTTTTTTTTCAACGTTTTTTATTTATTTTTGGGACAGAGAGAGACAGAGCATGAACGGGGGAGGGGCAGAGAGAGAGGGAGACACAGAATCGGAAACAGGCTCCAGGCTCCGGGCCATCAGCCCAGAGCCTGACGCGGGGCTCGAACTCACGGACCGCGAGATCGTGACCTGGCTGAAGTCGGACGCTTAACCGACTGCGCCACCCAGGCGCCCCACCAAACGTATTTTCTGACTTTATAATTTTTACCAAATTTGTGTACATCAAATGGCATCTCATTTTAATATCTATTTCTCTGACTGCTAATGTGGTTGAATATCTCTTCAATGGTCTTATAACTGTTCAGATTTCCCTTTATGTGAACTCCTCATTTGTATTCTTTTTTGTTCTGCTAGGCTTTCTTTCTTTTCTTATTTATTTGTAAGTATTCCTTGTGATATTAATTCCAAGGGATATTAATCTCTTGGTTTGTTTAATCATTGCAAACATCTTTTCCCAAGGTGTCACTTGTTAAGTGTATCCATAGCATTCTTCATTGAATAGAAAAATACTCTAGTTTGTTTATTTATTTTTGAGAGAGAAAGAGAGCGCCTGGGGGAGAGGCAGGGAGTGGGAGAGAGAGAGAATCCCAAGCAGGCTCTGCACTGTTAGCACAGAGCCGAACATGGGGCTTGAACTCATAAACCATGAGATTATGAACAGAGCCAAAATCATGAGATGGACACTTAACTGAGCCAACCCAGGTGCCCTTTGGCTGTATAATTTTAATCTTTTATATTTAGGACTCGTTGATCTGAAGTTCACTTTTGTGTATGGTGTGTGTGGTGTAAAGGATCTACATTTGTTTTTCTCCAAATGTCAAGAAAGTTACCCGACTCCATCTACTAAAGAATCTACTTCTTCCCACTGACATGAGATATCACCTTTTTCATTTATCAAGTACCCATATGTCAGTGGGTATATTTGGAGGACTCTATTTTGTTCCATTGTTCTGTTTGCCTATTTCTACAGCATTAGCACAATGCTTTATGATAGTTCTTATTTCTAATAGGGTAAGTGTCCTTTGCGTTTATGGATTCATTTGGGGAGAACTGTTACTTTAAAACAAGTAAGTCATTTCATCCATTAACATAAAAAATCTTTAGTCAGTTCTTTATTCAGATTCTTTCTTTTTTACTCTTTTAAAGATATAAAGCTTTAGATTTTTCTCCATAGAAGTCTTATGCATACTTTATTATTTCATTCTTAGACTTTATATAATTGCTGTTTCTGTGAGTGATGTTGTTTTCAAATTATATTTTCTCTTTAATTGTTAGTGTAATGAGGGGCTCCTGGGTGGCTCAGTCGGTTGACCATCCAACTTCAGCTCAGGTCATGATCTCACAGGTTCGTGAGTGTGAGTCCCATGTAGGGCTCTGTGCTGACAGCTCAGAGCCTGGAGCCTGCTTCAGATTCTGTGTCTCCCTCTCTCTCTGCTCCTCCCCCACTTGCACTCTCATTCTCTCTCTCTCTCTCAAAAATAAATAAATATTAAAAAATTAAGAAAAGACTGTTAGTGTAATGAAAACACTAGCTCTCTTATTCTGATAGGCTGTTAATTCTGAAAGTTTTCCATGTAGGTAATCATGTTGCAGCAAATAGTGATACAGTAAAGTCTTTTCCTTTACCATACTTTCACTTCCAGTTTCTTTTTCTGTGTCATTACATTGGCCAGGACTTCCAAAAGAGTGGTGATGACTGTTTTCTTGCCTGGTTTTTTTATTTCAAAATGGCTGCATTTAAAGTTTCCCTTATAAGTGTGGTGTTTGCTGTGGGTGGCAATGTAGAGCCTTTAATACATTCCAGAAGTTCCCTTCTGTTTTTAGTTATTTGAGAGTTTATATTTTTATATTACAAATAGTTGTTCAGTTTTTTTCAAATTCTTTTTAAGCTTCTCTGGGGTGGTTATGTAATTTTTTTCCTTTTTAACTCATTAATATGATGATTTACATGGACAGATTTTCTGTTACAAAACCATTCTTCATCCTGGGATAAATTTTATTTTATTATATTATTTTTTAAAAACACTGGTAGGTTCAGTTAGATTTTTTTTTAGATTTTACATTCATTTCCACATATGAAATGGGTATAATTTTCTTCTACTACTATATTTTGTACGGGAATCCAGGTTATACAGACTTCATAAAGTGAGTTGGGTAACTTTCTCACTTTTTCTACTTTCTGTAACAACTTGCATATGGGAGGAATCATATATATTTCTAAGAATTTGGTAGAATTTACTTATATAATTGTCTGGGGTTGGAGAATTTTTATTCTTTTTATGCAAAGGTGAATTCTTTTATTATTTTTCTGATTTGACTAGTCTATTTACATTTTAGATTTCATCTTGCATCGTTTTGGCATTTGTATACTTTTTTTTAACCTTTATTTATTATTGAAAGACAGAGAGAGACAGAGTGTGAGCAGAGGAGGTGCAGAGAGAGAGGGAGACACAGAATCTGAAGCAGGCTCCAGGCTCTGAGCTGTCAGCACAGAGCCCAATGTGGGGCTCAAACTCACAAACCACGAGATCATGACCTGAGCCGAAGTGGGACCCTTAACTGACTGAGCCACCCAGGCGCCCCTGGCGTTTGTATACTTTTGTAGACACTTAAGTGTTCAGATACATTGGTGTGTGTATACATGCATCTGTGTAATTTCAAATTTCTAATTTCTTTCTGTGTTTTGCTTATTTGCAATTTCTCTCTCTCATCTTTTCCATCCTTATCATTCTTGCCTGAAGCTTGTCTATTTTATTGATCTGAAAAAAATTTCAGGTCTTGCATTAGCTAAATTTCTCTAGTTTGGAGTGTTGTTATTTTTCAGTATTTTATTGATTTATCATGTTTATGACTTCTTTCCTTCATATTTCTTTGGGCTTTCTCTGTTGTTCATTTTCAACTTGCTGAGGTGAGCATTTAGCTCATTAGTTTTAAGTCTTTCTTGTTTTCTGGTATGTTTTTTAAATCTATAAATTTCCTTCTAAGTAGTGATTTTGACTGGTATATTTTTAATACCATTTAATTTTAAGTTTTATTTTTTGTTGTTGTTTCAAGTTTTTATTTAAATTCCACTTAATTGGGTCACCTGGGTGGCTCAGTCGGTTGAGCGTCCAACTTCGGCTCATATCATGATCTCGCAGTTTGTGAGTTCAAGCCCTGCGTTAGGGCTCTGTCAGCTCAGAGCCTGGAGCCTGCTTCGGATTCTGTGTCTCCCTCTCTCTCTACCCCTTCCCCGCTCATGCTCTGTTTCTGTTTCTCAAAAAATGAATAAACGTTAAAAAATTTAATTCCACTTAATTAACAGGTAGTGTAATATTAGTTTCAGGAGTATAATTTAGTGATTCATCACTTACATACAACACCCAGTGCTTATCACAAGTACCCTCCTCAATACCCATCACTCATTTAGTCCATCCCCTTACCCACCTCCCCTCTGGCAACCCTCAGTTTGTTCTCTATAGTTAAGAGTCTGTTTTATGGTTTGCCTCTCTCTCTCTTTTTTTTTTTAATTTCCTTTTTTTTTAAAGTTTATTTAAGTAATCCCTACACCCAAAGTGGGGGCTTGAACTCACCACCCTGCGATCAAGAGTCACATGCTTTTCTGGCTGAGCCAGCCAGGTGCTCCTATGTTTCCTTTTTAACCAAAGGGTTTGTGTATTTTTTTAGTTTCCAGGCGTGTACATTAAAAATTTTTTTTTCTTGTTACTGATTTCTTTCTATACTAATTTTATTGCATACTGTCAGGTAATATATCACTTGATTCTTTGGAATTTCTTGTGGCTTTCTCTGTTTCATATTACATTGCTTATTGGTAGAAATGTTTCATATGTGCTTGAAAAAGAAGTAGTATATTCTTTCTTAAAGATCACAGGTACATGATAGATAGGTGGATAGACCCAAACTCTCAGTTTTGTTATTAAATCTTTTTCATATTTGATTTTTTAAAAATCTGAACAAAAGTCGGCTATATGGACTTAAAATTTCCTAATCCAGAGTAGAATGAGTGTCAATAAAAGATTGGGCATGAGCTGGGTGGTGGGGGAGGGAATTTTTTTCCCTTCTGTGTCCAATATGGCTATATTATGCTGATAACTTATTCTTATAGAGACATGTATTTTATTTACAGTTGTAAGAAGAGTGGAAGCAGAGAATGAAGGAAGAAAATGCTTGAGGTTTGGCTGAATGCCTCCTCCCAGTGGAAGGAAAATTAAAGAAAGTTGCTCCAGTTTAGGCCCAGTGGATGGCTGATAACCCACAGAAAGGTAATGTGTGTATGTACGTGAGAGTGTGTGTGTGTGTGTGTGTGTGTGTGTGCATACTTTTCATGAACTGTAACACTTGGTCACCAAACTGCTTTGCTTTAGGACATCTTGGATGGTGGAAAACACAAAGAAGAGAGAACACTTTACTATCACCCCCAAATCGCTATTTTCCTGAACAAAACAAGAAAGCTCACTGCTGTGTTTGGCAGGAATAAGTAATTATATTGGAATCACTTTTTTTTTCATAGTTCTTAATTTGTGTGAGTAAACCTCAAGTTTACCAGAATTATAGATGGGGGTTTCACATTAATGGAGTCATTGGGCCTGAGACTAATATTTTTTAATGCATGTGAACTACCCTGGGACCCTTAGAAATATTTTGGGAAGGGGACTCTTTAAAAAGACTGGATAATCAAGCAGGAAAGGGCTCAGGGCCATTGTAGTTTGGCCATTTAAATGTTAAATTGACTTAATTTGTATTCACAGATAGTGATATACTGGTTTTTATATGTGTGTGTGTCTTTGTGTGTGTATTACCATATTACATGTATCTAGAAAAAACCCATATGTGGTGAGTATGTAATTTTTTCCTCACAAGTAGCATACAGCTTTGTTAGCCTGCTTCATCCATTAAATAATATGTCATTGATACAGTATAATAGTTAAAAATATTACTAGTAATCCGCAGTCAGAAAGAATTAATCCATTTGAAAATTCTAAGTATTCACTCACTCCTAGCTTGTCTGATCAGACTCAATTTACTTAGCAGGGAAGTATCCAAACATTTAAGTATGCAAATGTGTAAAGCCAAATGAGACATCATTTAATTCCTTTATTGTCTTACAGTGAAAGAGAGCAAATGAGCAAGTTGATGGCTTTATGCCAATTATTTTTACTACGATTTCTTTTATGCTAAGGTATAGCTGAAGGCAAGCCCTCAAATTCCAGCATGAACATGCAGCAGCAATAACATGAATATTTTAGGGGCTATAAGATTCTTTTCATGGCTTATGGTTGGAAATAAAAAATTTAAGTTGCAACTGCTTTGGAAAATATGTCATAAACGACTGGGACTAAATGTAAGAGTGTGTGTGGCCTCCAACCCAAACGTTCTTCTAAAAGACCCAAGTCCTCAGTGTTCAAGGCCCTCCTCAGTGAAACACTCTTTCTCCCTATTTTTCTAGGTTAGTTTTCTACCACTCAGCCCACTTGACTCAGCTCCACACCTCCCTCCAGTCACACAACTTTCTTGAACAGGACATGCATTTTCGCATCAAGGAATATGGCCCAAGGACTATCTTCAGATCCCAAGGCCAGCACACCAGCAGTGCAATGGCGAAAATACTGAGAAACTCAGACCGAGACTGAGAGCCAGAGAGAGCAGCCGGCTAACAAGGGTTAGGTCATGACCTCCAGCATGACAGCTACGTTTCCTCTACTCTTTACCACCAGACTGCACGCTTAACCTCACCTAGTCCTCTTGCAAACTGGTTCTATTGATTAGAATGGTGACCATAGCAGGGACCACATGGAAACCTCTCTCTTAAGCAAACTGCAAGCCCCTGTCCCAATGACAGCTTGTCGGGAGCATCCATTCACTCACACTGAGAGGGAGACATTACTAGTTTTGAGAAGAACTAACCAATCAGAGTATTTAGCCTATTTGTTAAAGGATGGTTTTCCCCATCTAAGAAATAGAAAAAAGTACAGTGTTTCTGTGTTTAAAGCACATCAAGAATTAATGAACCTCATTCTCTTTCTCTTACCCAAGGCATATCCCTGTTTAAAACCACAAAGTGCTGACCCAACCAGTGGTTCCAGAACCCAGGGCCTCAGCACAGCATTTTAAAGACTCAACCTCATAATGAATTACTATTTTAGTGATAGTCCTGGTAACATATGGTGAATGGAAAACACTTTCTGTAGATTAAACAACATAGTTCCCATTAATGGTTTTCTATACTTGAGAACTGAAAGAGATTTTAACTAACTGTTGGTTTGGTGCAGTTTCTGCTGAATTATTTAAAACACCTCCTTCCTGCTTTAACCATGAATTTGCATTAGAAAGTACAATGCCAATTAAGATTCCTCCATTGCCTCAAATGCTCTAAAAATAAATACAAGCTAAATCCCAATCACAAATACATTTCTCTCTTCATACTCTGACCTTCTTGTTATCCTAAGCTTAGGCAAAATAAAGAAACGATACAAAAATTTGCAGAAAGAGATGGCGAAAGTTAGGAAATTAAGAAGATTAAAAAAAATTACCATCTAACGGATGGCTCTTTGGACATGCTGGAGACACACGGAGTTCTATATGTAGGTGGAAAACTCAACGTTTACTAGTACAAGTTCTCCCAATTCCAGGATTACTTAATACAAAATATAAACATAAGTCATTACATGTATATAAAACCAGAAGTTGAAGATACTGGCTTAGCTAGATGATTTGAATTTTATTTACTGTGATAAACAATCAAAAGTGAAAATCCAATACAATACATAACTTTGGCTGGGCATGTTTTAGTTGCCTGTTTATTTTTGCAAAGCTGAGTGTTTCTCTTGCTCTTGGCAACCTCCCCCCCACCCCCAAGCCTTGTCTCATGGCTTTCTTCCCATGATATGAAGATTAGCTAGTGACTTTAAGTCTGCATCAGATAACTTTTCTCACAGTAGACCCCAAATGTCTCATATTTTTCACACCACTTCTTTGACCTCTACAGGCCACTCTTCCCACCTGGCATGTCTGCTGCTCGCTGCCTCCTGTCCCTTCCACCCATTCAAAAACACTCTACGTAAGGAAGCTCTTCCACAAAAGAATTCTCAGCTAATCCCTCTAATTATAGCATTCTGATCACTCTATATCCTGGTACACATCCACCTTTCTAAAGAAGTTTGCAAATGTGATTTTGAGGTACTTCTGTCTTGCCACACATTTTCACTTGGGTACATCCTGGCTGACTAGTACAATGTCTTCTTCACAGAGCTCAATATAGGTTACTGCGGGACAACTGGAAGCTTAGTTTCAGTTTGAACCAGAGTGCCATCTACTGGTGTAAGCGTTAACAATACCATCAACATGATTACATTCAGCCCAGTGAACATATTCAATACGCATGACGCACGCCAGCTCTCATGGTTTGATTAAAAAATAAGGGATATATTGGGGCGCCTGGGTGGCTCAGTTGGTTAAGTTAATGACTCTTTTTTTTTTTTTTACTGTTTATTCATTTTTGAGAGAGAGAGAGAGAGAGCGTGAACAGGGGAGGAATAGAGAGAGAGAGGGGGACACACAGAATCCAAAGCAGGCTCCAGGCTCTGAGTTGTCAGCACAGAGCCTGACACGGGGCTCGACCTCACGAACTGCGAGATCATGACCCAAGTCAAAGTCAGACGCCCAAAGTCAGATACTCTGTGAGTGACTCTTGATTTTACTCAGGTCATGATCTCATGGTTCATGAGATTCAGCCCTGTGCCAGGCTCTGCGCTGACAACGCGGGGTCTGCTTAGGATTCTCTACCTCTCTCTCTGCCCTTCCCCTGATCACACTGCTTGTTCTTTCTGTCTTCTCAAAATAAATAAATTAATTAAAAAAAGAAAGGAAGAATAATATCAAAGCAATACTTTGCTCCTACCCTTAGTAACATCTATGTTTTCAAAAGAGAAATGGCAATGGAATAAAATTCTCATTTTGATCCTCTAAATAATAAAACCATCATCTCAAAAAGATGGGTGTGAATTCTAGACTATGTCCTCTGGCTGTTTTGTAAACTATTTATTGAAAAAAATATCATATGAATTGAGGAACTGAAACGATATACAATACAATGTCAGGATGCCACTAAGGCCTATGGAAATGGCACTGTTTTACGAGGAAGACAAGTTTTTGTTTTTGTGTTATTCCAAGAATTTAGCCCTTCCATAGGGCGAGCCATCCCTTCAGGATGATCACATCCTTGAGTCATAAACCTCTGAGCTGGCACAATTTCTCAGCACGAAATGGAAGGACTGTATAAAAAAGCAATATTAAAAATACTTAGTCCCTGTTTATCGGGCTAACATTGTTGTCTATTAAATAATTTCTTAAACCCTTTAATAATTCCATCTTTCTACTCAGTCTAAATCCCATCACACTGTGGGTAAATTTAAAATCGCACAAAGGTGGGTCTGTAAGTTAAGAGAAAACTTTTCTTTCCTTACACAGCGGCTGACTTAGGCAGCATGGGATCATTAGTGACCAAACAGATGCCCCCATCTATAACCCAGAGACAGTTCTCAGCTGTACAGAGAACCTTTCATTTCCTACGTAGAGGTGAACTCAAAACGTGTCACTGATTTTTGCACCCTCTTAATCTTCCTGTTTATTCTGTGCTTCATTAAAGTCAATCTCCACAGGGCAGACTGTCATCTGAGCTCGGCCTGTCCTGCTGTCTTCTCTCTCCAGAGAGCATCCTTCATCCTGATAAACGGGCTGTGAGCTGAGCACGTGACTGAGCTCCTTAAGGTAAATAGATTACAGAGAGCTGCTCCTTCCACACTGGCCCAACAGAATTTGATAAGCAGGATCATTGACGTGGGCATCACAGTGGAGACAATGTTTTCTGAAAGATGGGGTTTCAGATTTACTGTTGTAAAATGAGATAGAGAAAATTTTTTTTTCATTGTGTCATACCATAGCTTTAAGGCTGCATTAGCTATTGTCATTCATCTGCCAAGTGTCTCCCTCAGGATTTAGCATCATTTATAGGATGTCTTCTGCATGCCAGGCTCTCTGCTAGGGACTAGAGACATAAATGTACACACAGGGAGGAAAAGTGGTAGCAGTGGTAGGAGATGTAGTGAGGCTCTGTTGGAAGCCATAAAGCATGGCACCATCACAACACCAGCCCGTGTGCTCAGTTCAGTACCCCACATGTTGTGGCAAGGGTAAAGGTATGGACAGCTCAAAAGAAGTTGGAAGCCTCCATCCTGGATGATCAGGGCAAGATCTATGTGGAAAGTGCTACAGTGAAGCTCACTCCCTCTTAGCTGAGAAGAAGAAGGTCAAGGAGGCTTCCCACCCACCCCACACCTCAGTTTTTCCAAGGTCTGGGTAGCAGAAATCCAAGATCCTCCTCAATAATGACTGCAGATCAGTGAGAAGCCTGGACAGCCACGCAGATGGTGTCCTGTTCTGCGAGGGACCGCTTCTAGCTCCTGCCTCGTGTCTACATTATTCAGTGATAAAAGCAGTGGTGAAGAGCTCTGTGGGATGTGAGAGGGTGTCGAGGGCAAGGGCTGCAACATCTATGGGCTGCCAACCCATACAAAGCCACCATCGTCCGAGATTAATTCAACTAACTACTCTGTGTTAGCCCTTAAGTTCTCGCTGGACCACACAGGCCTCTCTCTCCTCTGAGCTCCTCTTGTAATTTACAGTTTGGCTTTTTCTTATATTCAGCCTCATAATATAATTATTCCTTGTATGTTGTGCGACCACAACAAGATTACATTTGTGTCTTCTTTGAAGAGAGAGATACACAGCAGACACGTAGATGGCGTCTAATGCTTAATCTAAACTGGGAATCAGAAAATAAGAGCTTGTAGAAACGTCCCTCCTTTAACAAAATAGGAAGCAGATTTAGAGAATTGCTGCTTTATTCATTCTACAAGTGTCTCATGAAACTTTCAAGTCACTGTGCTAGGCTCTGTGGAGGAGACAGAGATGGGTCCAGTTCCCATGCACCTGTCAGTGATGCATAAAAAAGAGGATGTGTGGCCTAATCACCACAAGTGGAATCCGTAAGGAAGGTAAAAATGAGTCTGAGGGAAGCCAGGTGAGGGAGGTAATGGGTCACCTGAACTTGATGAAGGATTTGATGTGGGAATGGGGAAGGGTATAAAGTGTGAATGTATTTTGGCCTTCACCAAGCTTTTCGTCTCATTCAAAACCAGCCTACAGGAGTCCGCTGAGACAACTGTGATGGTGGTTACCATCCATGCTGGACCCCCTGACGGTTTGCTGAAAGGCACACTTTCATCCACCAGAATGTGACTGTCTCAGCTCCTTGCCCATGAAGACGTCTGTCTCTTTTTTCTCTCATGTCTGTTTCACTCCCCCGCTCTCCCAAGTGCAGGGAAGATTGCAGTCCCACTTTAACCTTTAGCAGTTGGCTAGGCTTGGACCCTATCCTGTTCCAGTCCCAGAATGCTAGACCAAGGTATGCCTGTGGGCCCAGCTCCCCACCACCCACACGGGAGCACAGTGAGCATCCCACCTTGGGTCTGGCCCTGGTTATCATGGGGTTCAAAAGGTTTCCCTGGAGACAGAACAGAGTACTGCCCAACTCTCTGCCTCCAGGGTTTGCATTTCCCACGGAAGGAAGCCAGGCTATTTCTGGGAAAAGCTGGAGGAGGTTAAGCAAATTCAGACTGCATAGGAAAGAGTTTTCTGAGCCCTCTCTGCTATTCAGCCCCTGCCCCCCCCCCCCCCCCCCCACTCTTCTGTCTGGTGGCCCTTCACAGCCTTCCTCCCTGCACAGACATGTCCTTTGCCCAAGCTAGGACCTTATTGCTCATTTTCCCTGACCCTCCCTGGAACTTGACTCTGCACCACTCCCCCCCACCCCCCACCCCCACCCCCGCATCCTGCCGCAAGGAGTAGCAGTTTCAGCCTCTTTCTTGCTTCTGCTCATGCAGCATCCTCCTCACCGGGCATCTCCTGTGGTAGAAGAAAGTACTTCACCCTCCACATCTGCTTGCTTCTTTTGTCTCTCTTTCCTCATTCCCTTTGCAATTAGGGGAAAGGAAAGAAGCATCAGGATGCCAGGACAGCAGCATGGGATGGGGGCAGCACAGAGATGCTGGATAATGCACCTCTCCTCTTAACATAAAAGCCTGCCCCCACAATTTCCTCTCCATTATTCCCTCTAGACCTGGGTCTTCAGCTTCCTGCCCTCACCTTAACTGGAAACTGGGTAAAAGCCACATCAAGAGGAGTTCTGAAAATGGCATGTGGATGAAAAGGGAGCCTCTTGGAGACTCTGGCGGCTGGTGAGGACCTCATGCCTTCTGATTCCTTAAGCTTCTGTCTGGTGGCACAAAGACTGGGTATGTCAGAAGACCCTCCAGGCCAGGGTTCCCAGGGTGTCTTCCCTTCTGGCCTTGAGGCTTCCTCTCCCTTAGGTATGACCAATTCTAATTCACTGTTGCTTTAGAGTTGTGATATCCTTTTCCCTTTAAAAAAATTGTTTTTAATTAATTTACTTATTTTGAAAGAGAGGCAGACAGACAGGAGGAATGAATGAGGGGCAGGGAGACAGGGGGAGAGAGAATCCCAAGCAGGCTCCGCCCTGCCAGCACTTAGCCCAACGCAGGGCTTGGACTCACAAAACCTCAAGACCATGACCTGAGCCGCAACCAAGAGTCAGACTCTTAACCAACTGAGCCACCCAGGTGCCCTTATCCTTTTCACTTTTTATTTTTTAAGTTCCTGTGTCCCAAAATTTAGTACAAGTAAACATTTATATACAGCAAAATATATGGTCCAGTTCTAATCCTTTGGTAGATGTGCGGTTTCACATTGTCTAATGTCACCCTATCTGAGAGCAATAAATCAGGGCTGTGCCCAGTTTGCTTTCTCCTACCTTCCAGCTACTTCTCACTCTTACCATCTACTCATGGATGATGGGGCCTTGGTCTTAACCACCCATCCATCAAGCAAGCACTGACCGTGCTGATGCTGCCAGACTGAGCTCACACTGTTGGCCCAGAACTTCCAAGTACTTTAAAACAATCTTTGCTTAGGACTTTTTGTAGATTTGGACTGAGTGTAAAGGCTAAAGGGGAGACCTTAGTGTCACAATAGGTGCCAGAGGCCTGATATTTGAGAGTGGAGGCTGCAAATTCTAGACCTCTGGCCTGATGTGACCGCCCAGAGCTCTGAGAACCTGTAGTCACAGAACAGCCCCGCTCCGGCCAGTCTGAGAGGTAAGGGAGGTCATTGGACCAGGGTCCCACCTGAGCCTTCTCTACTTCCACTCTCAAGACCCTATTAGGGGTTGTTAAATGTCTTAGATAAGCTCATATTAAGATTCAGGAGATATTCACTGGCAAAAATGACATGAAATGCACAGCGAATAAGTACTTATTATTTTTCTCCTCAAAAGACGCTTAACACCAGTAAAAACTGAAAATAGACACAAAATAGTTTTAATTTTGAATATTGTTTAATGGAAGCATTTGGGTGTGTGATAAAGAGTATTTTTCTCAGCCTACTAAGCAAATACTTCAGACTCTGTGAACCAAGGCTGACTGAGCCAAGGACACTTTCTCTCCACATCTAAGCCTTGGCTCCCTCTAGTGTCCCTGACTCTGCCTCTGTTTCAGCCCTAAAATGCCTGGAACCTACCATCTCTATCAAATGGGGATTCAAAGCCCAGTTCAACTAATTGTCTTCCTGTTACCCCTCCATGGTTACTGTTGATCACATACTTCTCCTTTCTCTATGAGCTCCATTGTTCTCTTAAAACTGACATTTTATTATATTCAGTTTATAAGATAGTTGTTTTATGTGTATTGTTTTCCCTGCCCCCCATCAGAATTGTCTTTTTAAAAATTTATTTATTTTAAATTCCAATATAGTTAACATATAGTGTTAGTATCAGGTGGACAGTATAATGAATGAACATTATTAGACATTACTCAGTGTTCATCATGATAAGTATACTCATAACCCCTTCACCTGTCTCACCCATCCCCCTGCCCACCTCCCCTCTGGTAACCATCAATTCTCTGTATTTAAGTGTTTATTTTTTTGTCTCTTTTTCCTTTGTTCATTTGCTCTGTTTCTTAAATTACACATATGAGAGAAATCATATAGTATTTGTCTTTCTTTGACTACCTTATTTCACTTAGCATTATGCCTTCTCGATCCCTCCATGCTGTTTCAACTACAGTCGTGTCTTTGAAATGGGGAACATATAACATCAGGCATGCAATAGGTGCCTAATACCTTAAATTTGGGAATCAGAATATTAGAGTCAGTATGACAGCTATTACAGTTTCCCCCTTTCACAAAATGGGAAACACATCCAGAGAATAGCTGCATCATTGATTCTACATGTGCCTAAGCAAACTTTTAAGTCACTGTGCTGGGCACTGTGGAGGAGGAGATGGCTAACAGATGGGCCTATCTCCCATGCACCTGTCAGTGAGGCATGAAAAACAACATGTGTCCCCATCACCAAAAGTGGAAACCATAAGGAGGGTAAAGATAAGTCTGAGAGATCTCAGGTGAGGAAGATTGTTTATCAGCTGAGGGACTCAGTAGTTTTGTGGAGAAGGTAGCACTTGAACCTGATCTTGAAGGATTTGATGTGTGGGAATAGGTGAAATGTATATTTCACATTCGGGGAAGGAAATTTGAAGAACTTCAGAAGCTAAGACTAGGAAGCCTTAGAGCCCTATTACAGCAAGCCTTGAATACCAGCCAGGAAGCTTATACCCCAACTGGTAAGCAGGAAGCACTACTGAAGGAATAACTTGTAAAAAGTTCCAACTTCTTGAACATGTATTGAACTCCTTTTTAAAAAGTGAATTCTTCGTCCTTGAGGGTGTTTATTTTTTTTTATTTTATTTTTTTTAATAATTAACATTTATTTATTTTTGAGAGAGAGACAGAGCATGAACGGGGGAGGGGCAGAGAGAGAGGGAGACACAGAATCGGAAACAGGCTCCAGGCTCCGAGCCATCAGCCCAGAGCCCGACGCGGGGCTCGAACTCACGGACCGCGAGATCGTGACCTGGCTGAAGTCGGACGCTTAACCGACTGCGCCACCCAGGCGCCCCGATTGAGGGTGTTTAAGTACGCACTGGATGTGCTCTTACCTAGCCATCTATTTATGATTTATGGATAGATTCATAGAAAGGACTCATGCATGGACTGGGTAACTGCTAAGGTCCCTTCTAATTGAGATTACCCAGTTAGGATTTTTCAAACAGAAACTGGCCCTATGTTACAGGAGACAAGTGTGTATTTCTTTTTGTACTTCATAGGTGCTCAATTAGTGCTACCTTAACCAATGAATGACATGAACATCAGTGTGCTTTAGGAAGAGGAATTTGGAGGTGAGATTTAAGCTAGAATAGCAAGAAGAGAGAGACTGCATCCAGGGAGCCTGGATAGAACACCATGATCATTTTCAAGGCCTGGACTAGGTTAGTGGAAATGGGAATGGAAAGTGAATTAACAATGTGGACGCTGAATCAAGGTTACTATTTTGTTGTAATTATCTGTGACCCTCCTCAATAGACAGAAAATCTTGTGAAAGCAAGAAGTGTACCTCATTTGAATTGATATCCCCACTACCTAACCATGACTAACACATACAAGTGCTCAACATGTTTTAAATGAATTTGTGGAGTAAATGTTGACTGGCTTAATGAGTAAGTAGTTGAGATGGTGTTAACTTGAGAGGAACTGCTGGACAAGGGGCAACTCGAGTCTCGGGATATGAACCCAGGACTTGAGTGGTCCTGGCCCTGGTGTGAAGGGAACTCAGGAGACAGCAGCTGCCTCTACTTCCTCACTCTGCAGTCTCTCTAATCTCTGCCAGGTAGGCCCTCATTCATACTCACAACCTTATCGTATTTAGGTCTTCTCCACCCTTCTTGCCCTTATCTCCCATTTTCTTGCTTTACTTCTCATCAGGATTTGACACAGTTGACCATTTCAGTCTTGGAATAGTCCCTTCACTTCCAAGACTTGATTTTCTTCCTATCTTGCTGACGGCTTCAGTTCATTCTAGTCATTCTGATTTATTTAACTTCCTATTCCCAATTTTTAAATCAATGGTTCTCAGCCTTAGCTGCATGTTAGAATCACAGGAAGCTTTTAAATCTCTTGATATTCAAGCTGCACCCCAGACCAATTAAGTACAAATCTTTGAGGGGTGGGTCCAGGTTCAATACTTATTTAAAGCTCTCCTGCTGATTCCAGTGTTGTAAACCACAGTTCCAAGTATTAGTGTTCCTTAGAGCTTAGTCTTAAATCTCTCCCCATCTTTGGCTCTACCCCTCAGCCCATGGGTTTCAAGTATCCTTATCATGTTGATCTAGACTTGTAGCCCCAATTTCTTCTCTAAACTATAAACTCATATATGTAACTGCCTATTCGAGATCTCTACTGAGATGCAGACATCTCAAATTTAACAGGTCCAACTGGAAATCTTGACTTTCCTTGCTTCCAAATCTGTCCCTTCTTAGTATCCCCCTCTTAGCTGATAGTATCATTTGTCCAGTTGTGCTGGCAAAGACAGCTTGGCAGCTATCTTTTGGTTCCTTCCTTTCTGTCACTCCTCACATCGAATCCACCATTGAGCCCCGCTAGTTTTCTTTCTAGAATACATTTTAGATCCAGCCACTTGTCACTACCTTTCTCAATCCTCATGTGCTCTGCAGCTGTGGTTTCCTGTGTGTTCCCTGACTTCACTCTTGCTCCCTTACAGTCTTTTCTTCATACAGCTTGTGGAGAGATCCTCGGGAACATATGCCATATCATATTTCTTCCTCCTCAAAAAGGTGTCTTGTGGTTTCCTATTACATTTAAAACAAAATTCAAACTCTTGGGGTTCATGGGTGGCTCAGTCGCTTAAGTGTCTGACTTTGGCTCAGGTCATGATCTCGTGTGTTATGGGTTTGAGCCCCACATCCAGTTCTCTGCTGTCAGCACAGAGCCTGCTTTGGATCCTCTCTCTCTCTCTCTCTCTCTCTCTCTCTCTCTCTCTCTCAAAAATAAACAAACATTAAAAAAATTCAAACTCTTGAGTTTAGCCTTCAGGGTTCTTCATGATCTGCCCCCTTCCTGCCATTCTAATCCTCTTTAATTCTCCCTTCATCTGCTCTGTCCCTGCTACACATCATTTTTGCTGTTTGTGGAACACAGCCTTTGCCTAGAATGCTCACCTAAATCTTCACATGGTTTAATGATGACCATTCAGGCCTCTGCTCATGTGTTACCTCTTTGGAAACATTTTTACTGACCTAGCCCCTCAAGGAAAAATGATCCCTGTGGTCCCCTATCTTAACCTTGCTTTATTCTTTTATTATCTGAAATCATATTTATTTGTGTTCATTTCTCTGTCCTCCCCCAATAGAAAGTGAGGATCTTGTCTGTTTTATTTATTGCTGGTTCTCTGGCACTTGGTAGTTTCTCAATAATTGTTGAATGAATTGTTGAAACCCAAACTAATAGTGAAGCAGACTATAGTCTGAGTTGTCACAGTGAGGTAGATGAATAATCTCAGCATGAGACATGATTAATTAAAGACTCTATTAAAGGTGTTTTAGGAGTGTCTGGCTTAGCCTCTGGCCAGGCTGTCCCCACCTCCCAAATTTCCTTTCTTCCTCTACTCATGGTGTCTGAAACTCAGCGATTTAGATTCATTGAATTGAAAGGTTTTCACCTTCTGTAGAATTCTCTACTAAAATTCAAATACCTTCAGCATGTATCTATTGCCTAATAAAAGATTAGGGAGGAAAGATTATTCTGAGAGACCAAACCTAGAGCAGAAGGGACTAAGGACAAAGGGAGGGGCAGATTGTCCTACTAAATTTTCTTCACCATGCCATGTCTTTGACAGAGCCATTTGAGGAAATTGGTCCTCTAGAAAGCTGAATGGCTTTAGGCATCAACAAGAAACTTTCTGTGTGAATTCTGTTGGGAATGGCAAACTCCTAATTTCTCTCTCTCCCATGTATTTCCAGTTCCATTCCCCAATCCCCAGTGTAACTTCCTAAGTGTGGGGACTTGACAGTTTGGTAGTCTACCTCTAATGCACTTCTCCCACCTGATTGTTTTTCTATCACAGTAAATCAACTAGCTCCACCTCTATCCACAGTAAAGTAATTCTGTACCAGGGGATTTAAAAAATACCTGAACAGGGTGTCTGGGTGGCTCAGTTGGTTAAGTTCTGACTTCAGCTCAGATCATGATCTCAGTTCATGAGTTCGAGCCTCACTTTGGGCTCTGTGCTGAGAGTTCAGAACTTGGAGCCTGCTTTGGATCCTATGTCTCCCTCTCTCTCTGCCCCTCCCTTGCTCACACTCTGTCTCTCTCTCTTTCAAAATGAAATAAACATTAAAAAAAAAAAAATAAAAAATAAAAATACCTAAACAATATGTTATTAAATGATGGATAGAAACCTATTTCCTTATTAAAATACTTACATTTTCTTTTTGTGGGTATTTTTTTTTTTATTTTAGAGAGTGAGAGAGAGAGCGTAAGTGGGGGAGAGGGGCAGAGGGGGGGAGAGAGAGAGAGAGAGAGAGAGAGAGAGAGAGAGAGAAAGAGAGAGAATCTTAAGCAGGCTCCACACTCAGAACAGAGCCTGATGCAGGGCTTGATCCCAAGACCCTGGGATCATGACCTGAGCTGACATCAAGAGTTAGATGCTCAACTGACTGAACCACCCAGGTGCCCCTATAATACTTATATTTTAATAACATGTTAGAAACAAAGAAATTGATTTCCTTAGTGTTAGAATTTGGCTTCCCTGAGAAGCAAACTCAGAGGCAGTGATGAGCATGCAGAGCTTGCATTAGAGAGTAGGGACCCTTAGAATCAACATTTGTGGAAGGCAAGGAGGCAGGACTGGGTAGCAGGAAAAGCTGAACTCAGTGCAGTCTCAACAAAGGTCTCAGCTTGCCCTTTGAGGAGCTCTTCAGAGCAGCTGAAATGACTCTTTACAGTCAACTCCCCTTGCAGTAAGGAGGCTAGGCTTTCATATTCTCATTGCAACCAGGCAGTGGATGCAAGCTGGTCCTGGGTGGAGAGGGTGCGCTGTCGCTAAGGGCAATTTTTGGACTGGGCTGAGTGCCAAGAGCTGCCTGCTGACACCACTACCTGAAGACAGAACTGGGCAGCACAACACAGCATCCATTACATCTCATGTTTTCATGTTAATATCACTTTTTGGTTGCTAACATTATTCTTAGTATCTGTTGAAAGACAGATAAACTTTGTACTAAGAGTCTCCACTGAATTGTCTTTACTACTGAGAAATCTTTTCTTGTTAATGCTTTTGAAAGACATTAACTTTTCTGTTCCTAACATGTTATAATCCTATGTAGCTAAGAGTGCTATTTGTTGATGTTGTCATTCTTATTTAACATTTTGTGAAGCATTCACTGGATGTACCAGGGTCTTGTGATTCTTTCTTAGTCATCTGCAGTGGCCAGTCTGGCTGATTAGAAAGGTAAAGTTCCACTCTCATTAATCCTGCCTACCCCATTGAATCCGCATCCCAGGAGTTTTCCTTAAAATAAATAAACAAACAAGCAAACAAAATAAATCCCTCAGCCTGGGTGATGTCAAAGGAACTAATTATTCAGGCTTCTCATTACAGTTTTGTCTATGTAAGGACTGCAGATTGGGGTCCTGAGTAAGCATAATTGAGAATTAATGTGTTCTGTGCCTCAGAGGTGGGAAATAAAACTGAAATGGCCCACATGAGGGGGGAAAAAGATTTTTATTGTGTAAGTGAGACAATAGGATCCATGATTGTAGGTTTTATTGCTCAGGCCTGGCCAGTAGATAAAAACAAAAGGATCTTTTTCTCTGGTGGTTTTTCACCCTGGCAAGATTAGTCTCTGAAACAGGACTAACACCTTAAGTTATTCATCTCTCTGGAAAAATGTGGACATAAAAGAGCAAGGAATTTATACTTAGTCTGCATATGTCTGAGCAAGAATTAAGCAAATAATAGATACTTTTCTGGAGTTCCAACACTGTGGTCAGGGCCAGGAGTTGGTACCAGCTGGTTCTGAGGCTCATCTCCCTCTCCCTGCACTTCTTCCAGCACCTGCGGATGATGAGGGAGGTTCACTGTTTCCTTGCAGCTTCAGCTTATTGCTGACAAGGCTGTATTCAGTGTTTCATTTGAAGGGCAATATGGTCCAATGGCTTGGCATGTGACTGTCAAATCCTGACTTCATCATTTAAGTTTTATTATGTTAGGCATCCCAAATTATCTACTCTGGGCCTTAGGTTCTTCCTCTCTAAATTAACAGTGACCCTACTGCCTACTATTAGAGTTGTTAAAAAGCATTACATTAGATACTACATGTGAAGTGTTGATGGTGCACAGTAGAAAACAGTCAATACCAGGTGTTATTATTTGCTAGGAATAAGTTCACAGGTATAAGATGAGATTAAGAATTACTTGAACATTTCTGCAACAAAGAGAGGGACAGCTAGCCCTGGTTGAGCTGATAATTCTTTGAATAGCTACCATTAAGTAAATAGCAATAGAGAAGAATAGTTCCCCTGCAAAGTTGAAACCAATGAGATAGATTCCCTCTTTAAAGTGAGATGTAACAGGGAGCTGTATTAGACAACTTAGTGTGGCAAAGGTAATAAATGTTAAGTTAGGAGTGGCTGTCATTGCCAGTGAAAGTCCAGAAATCTCTATTTCTGTCAATCACAGAAGATACACGTCAGTCAAGGAATTGGATTTCCCTATACCAAAAAGCCATTGCTGGCTGAGCAGAACAAGATGTGGACTCACCAAACTCAACAACCTGTATTAATTGCGTAAGTAATAATTTCCTTATTTGTCAAAAAACCTCAACAGAATTTCAAATTTTGATCTAGTTGCCAACTTAGACTCTGCTCCACTAAAGTATAAATAATTGCTCAGAAGGAATGTGTCTCTGGACTATTTCTAGCACTCCTCTTTCATACTGTAGGTATTAAATTTGGAAATCTTACACTTCTATGTTAGAATATCTGTTGATTTTTATGTACTAGAGAAGAGTTTCTTCTATATCCTATTGCTTTTCCTAGTTGACTATGCTCCATATTTACTCATCCAACAAATATTTATTGAATGCTCACTATGAACCAGCTATGTAGTAGGTATATATTCCGAGTGGAAGTAAAAGGAAGGTGACTATTTTCAAAAGGTTTATAGGCAAATAACTAAAAATCTATCGAATATATGTATTTTTTTTTTACTTTACATTCATGAGTCCAAATGATCTCAACTCTGTTTCCTTAGAGTTGAGACCACATATCTAGAATGTGTTGGTAAAATTTCCACTATCTCTCACATGATATCATGTATCCACTTGACACATTTGTCAACTGATGCTAAAAGACTGTTATAGTCAATAGTGGAGACTATGACTTCAAGGGCAATGTGATTACCAGTAATGTAGTTTCTCTTATTTGAAGAAAGTTACAGGTATAAACTCAGCCTGAATAAATGATACCATTTGTGGAATTTTTTTTTCCCCAGCCATCAAGCTTTAAGAAAGTTTGAGGAGGGGCGCCTGGGTGGCGCAGTCGGTTAAGCGTCCGACTTCAGCCAGGTCACGATCTCGCGGTCCGTGAGTTCGAGCCCCGCGTCAGGCTCTGGGCTGATGGCTCGGAGCCTGGAGCCTGTTTCCGATTCTGTGTCTCCCTCTCTCTCTGCCCCTCCCCCGTTCATGCTCTGTCTCTCTCTGTCCCAAAAATAAATAAAAAACGTTGAAAAAATTTAAAAAAAAAGTTTTTAAAAAAAAGAAAGTTTGAGGAGTTAAGTTTTATTTCTTTAAAATGAAATGCAAGAAAGTCAAGATGAAATAGAAAAAGGAAAGACGGAGTAGTCAGAAAAGAGAAGTTAAAATGAAAATTGCCTCTCTCTGGAATTATAACTATGTTGGTAAAAGCTTTTACCTTGTCTACTACAAGTGAGAATAGTTTCTAAAATATAAAAGTTTTACTTACCAGAAAGATTAGCATCCAGCCAAAATTGAAAACAATCAAGGTTTAGTTAGGTATTGTATCATTAACATGTCATTCCTCTATTGCTTCTTCCAGGCTACTTCCTTTTACTTAATGAATCTCAAAATTTTATTTTGGCTTTGACTGTGAAGGCGAGAGAGAAATGCCAGGGTTCCACCCCTGCCTTCCTGAGTCAGACCATCTGGCGAACAGAGCTCATTCATCTACACGTTTTTTTTTTAATGTATAAAATAAACATAACAAAATTGACCATCTTAACCATTTTTAAGTGTACAGTTCAGTGACGTTAACTATATTCACATTGTTATGCAACTATCACCACCATCCATCTTCAGAACTCTTTTCATCTACAAAACTGAAAGTCTGTGTCTATTAAACAGCTATCCATTCCTCCCACCTCCCAACTCCAGCCCCTGGCAATCACCATTCTACTTTGTCTTTATGATTTTGGTTACTCTAGGTACCTCCCGTAAGTGGAATAATACAGTGTTTGTCCTTTTGTGACTGGTTTCTTTCACTTAGCATAACGTCCTCCAGGTTCATCCAACTTGTGGCATTTGTCACTTTGATTCCTTTTTTTGAGACTGAAAAATACCCATTGTGTGAATATACCACATTTTGTTTATCCATTCATCCATCAGTGGACACTTCTTCCACCCTTTGGGTATTGTGAATAATGCGGCTATAAACTTGAGTGTACGGGTCTCTCTTGAAGGCTTTTCTTTCAATTATTTGGGGTATATACTTAGAAGTAGAAATGGTCGGTCATATGATAATTCTATTTTTAATTTTTAAGGAAACACCAAATTTTTCCACAGTAGCTGTACCATTTTACTTTCCCACTGAAAGTGCGCAAAGGGTTCTGATTTCTATGTATCTTTGCCAACACTTGTTTTCTGGTTTGAATTTTTGTGGGTTTTTTTTTTTAACAGTAGATATTACAAAAAATGTGAGGTGGTATCTCATTGTGGTTTTTGATTTGCATTTCTATAATAATTAGAGATGTTGAACATTTTTTCGTGCTTCTTGGCCTTTTACATTTCTTCTTTGGAGAAATGTCTATTCAAATACTTTGCCATTTTTAAAATTGGATGTTTGGCTTTTGTTGAATTGTATGAGTTCTTTATACATCCTAGATATTAACTCCTTATCAGATGTATGATCTGCAAATATTTTCTCACATTCTGTAAGTTGCCTTTTCATTCTATTGACTTTGTCCTTTGTACAGAAAATTTTTATTTTGATGTAGTCCAGTTTATATCTTTTTTTTCTTTTGTTACCTGGGCTTTTGGTTTCCTTTCCAAGACATCATTGTCAAATCTTGAACTTTTCTCCCCTATGTTTTCTTCTAAGAATTTTATAGTTTAGCTCTTAGGTTTAGGTCTTTGATTCATCTTGGATTAACTTTTTACATGGTATATATGATGCAATGTAAGTGTATAACTTCAATCTTTGGCATGTAGCAGCTGTACTTAAAGTTCCACAGATGTTTCTGGTGTTTGTGAACCACTGTTAGGCTAGTGATATCCAGCTAGTTCACCCCTTCTCCAAATATCATTATCATTTGTGGCAAAACAACAGCAACAACAATAGCAACAACCCTAAAAGGGCTAAGCACAGAGATAAATACTCATAAAAAATTCACATATGCTAACTAGATTATGTTTACTATTTGGGGGTAATTTAAAACGTGAAATGACTGCTACCCACAGTGATGGTATTTCCATATTTTTTCTTCTTTTTCACATCTATTGTTCCTGATATTTCAACTGTCCTCCCCAAATAAAGCCTAGAAATAAGCATTTAAAAGTGGTTCTCAGTTAGTTACATAGCTTCATCTGTGGAACAAAAATTAATCCTCCTTTTGGGAGACATATCTGCAGCCTAGGCCTCACAGTTTTCCCACAAATGAAGCATGGTGAAGCATGAAGAATGATGAATACTCATCAACCATGAGAGTTGGCAGAAAAATCTAATATGCTTTATATAATAAAATTATCAAATACATTTTGTTTAAACTTATGATTTTAATTCCATCTTTGTTTAATAAGAGAAATAAGATGAAAGTATTTTCTACTTTAACACAGTACGTTTTAAATCAGTGTACTCAAGTTAATTGAGCCAGAAAGTTTTCTGTCCAGGTTATAAGCCCACTCACACCCACTTTCACAAAACAACCAAATAAGAATGTTAGAACCATTGTGGGGTCCCTGGGTGGCTCAGTTGGTTAAGCAGCCAACTCTGGATTTCAGCTCGGGCCATGATCTCACGGTTCATGGATTTGAGCCCCACATTGGTCTCTGTGCTCACAGGACCTGGCCTGCTTCAGATCCTATGTCTCCCTCTCTCTGCCCCTCCCCCACTTGTGTGTGTGCACAGACTCTCCCTCTCTCTCTCTTTCTCTCTCTCAAAAAAAAAAATTAAAAAAAAATAGAATAAAAGAACTATTGTAGAAATTAACTGACTGATAAGAACAAAAAAACTTTTTTCTGAATGTAGAAATAAATTGATAAAATTTAAATTTCCATCGAGGCTGAAAATTCACAAACAAGGGAATAAGACACCTATAGTATGAAATGCCCTTCATAGTGTGTAACCTTTTATAATATGCATAATCAGTATAATCTCATTCAGTTAAAAATCTGCCCATGTATATTCTTGTAGTTCACTAAGGTGTTAATAGTCATAAACTCTGCCAATAGAAATATAGTGTTCTTATATTGTTATCTATATATTCTCACTTTCTACAATGTACATATACTGATTTTGCAATAATAAAAGTAAAAACAAGAAAAAAAATTACTGCAAGCATCTTACTTAGAGGTCAGATGTCAACATATAAGGCAAGGATAAAAAAATTTTTTTTAAATTTTTTTAACGTTTATTTATTTTTGAAAGAGAGAGACAGAGTGCAACCTGGAAGGGGCAGAGAGAGAGGGAGTCACAGAATCTGAAGCAGCTTCCAGGCTCTGAGCTGCCAGCATAGAGCCCGATGTGGGGCTCCAACTCAAACTGTAAGATCATGACCTGAGCCGAAGTTGGACGCTCAACCGACTGAGCCACCCAGGAGCCCCAAGGATACCCATATTAATTAGTTCTTCTATTTATTAGAAGTTATGGTTAGTTCAATAAAGGAAGAAAATCTTTTATATGGTGTAAGGAGAGGAAAGCAAAAGATGTTTATGAACATAGAAGACTCAAGAAAATCTACAGATACGTGATCAAATTTTAAAATGGAATTTAGCAAGACTAGTGGATATAAAATCAATATAGAGAAATAATTTGTTGAATATCAATTTGCCCCTCCAGATTCACTCTTCACCTTCCTCCACAGTGGTAGTGCCTTGGGATACCGACCTGCAGTAACAAGTTCCCTTATTCTCTGGCTTCTCATTAGGTTCAGTAAGTAGTAGCAGCAGCAGCAGCAGCAGGAGATCCAAGGGAGGAGGAAAAGAGTATGAGGGTTATATAACCTCATCTCTCTCCCTGTGGGGCTGCTCTTGGCTGGTTGTATCACCCATCAAAAGTCATAGCTCCCATCAGAGGGCTCTCTCTGCATAGCTGTTTCTGTCTTTGCGTTCTGGAGAATTTCCTCTTTCCTTCCCTTTATGTTTAGGAGTAGTAATGGTTCCCCAACATTACTGCACCTTAGGTACTGTATACTCCCTGGTAGTTTGCTTAAACCCTGCCTACGTCTTTGTAAATGACCTAATATGAGGGTGCTGTTTCCTACTTGGGCCTTCAAGGATATAGATAGTATTTATGGCAGCAACAAAGAATTTAACTAGAAATAAACAAAGAGGCAAAAGACCTTTATAGAAAAATTCTAAAGCTTAATTAAAGGACATTTTAAAACAGCTATTGAGCTATACCATGTACATGGCTAGGAGGACATAATATGCAGACATTGTTTTTTTCTCCAAATTGATCCGTAGATTCAAATAAATTCCATTGCAATTTCCAACCTTATTTTCAAGGGACTTGGCAAGGGAAATCTAAATTTATATAGAACAATAGAGGGCAAATAATAGCCCTCTATTGAAGAACAATAAATCAGGCAAAGCCTTGCTCTGCAAGGTAGTGTTACTATACACATGGAGTAATTAAAACTGAAATTGGTGCATTGCAGATCAATAAGGAAAGATAATGGTACTGGAACAATGGTATTCATATGGACAAAAGAATAATAAAATTATACACCTATCTCATTATACAGAATATATAAATCCCAGGTGAATTATAGTTGGATCATAAAATCTTTATGATCTCACATTACTAAAAGTGTATTTAAATATGGTCAAAAAACCCACATTAGACCTAAAGGAAATAATTGATGAATTTGACAATTCTGGATTTTAAATTTCTGTGCATTAAAAGCCATTTTAGACAAAGTAAAATATATATGCCACAGCTTAGAGAAAACAAAGTAGATGTACCCGCAATAGGATGTAGTAATCTCACACACGTGGAGTTAAAAGTGATTTAGGAAGTGTGTCTCAGCCTTATTAAACATGGAAAGTAATATCACATCTTTAGAAGTATTAAAAGTATAAAGCCGTGTGTGGGAATGATGCTATTAAATACAGAATAGTGTTGTCTCAAGTCAGAGAGACGAGACCAGGATATGTACCCTGGTGCACAAAAATAGCTTCCACAGTTTTTCTTAGGTCAATTTTTTTAGAAATAGAAACATGGGCGTTCATATTATTCCCTATGCTTTTATGTTGGAGATGTTACCAATGCAAGTAGACATGTCACAAAAGTAGAAACTAGATACCAGAAAACAAAGTTTAATAAACCAAAAGTTGTGGGATTTAATTTTTAAAATCTAAACTATGTATATAAGTTATGATATTTAAGGAAAAAATAGGAAAATATCAGCATTGTTGAAATGAATAGGCATTAAAAAAAGGATAATGTGAAATACTTCCTTATTAACTGGAGATCAAAACAGACTTTTGTTTAATGGAAAATTAACCAGGATGTTTTTCTATTAACAATTCAATGTTGACCCAAGATAAAGGCAATGCATCATAATACATAAAGGCAATGTAAAGGAAACAAAAGTAAGAAAAACATAATGGAATTAGATGAAGTAGGTGTGGGCACAACTAGAGTCCATGACCACAGATGTCCTTGAGCACTTTGGAAACTGGTAAGGAATTTCACAAAACCACTCTCTATCATTTTTCAAAATTCCGGTAGAGTGCCTGCTGAAGTTCTGGATATAGGAAAAAAGCCAGCACAATGGCTATTTTTTAAATAGAAAAGAATGGCCTCGGTATTATAATATGTCTATCAGGTCAAATTCCTTGCCCACAAAGCTACTGAACCTTTTGTGAAAGCATTAATTTGCAAATCTTAAAAAATAATGTTGGACTTCAATTCAACATGAGTTGGTGAAGATTAAAATCTGTCAGTTGAATCTAATTTTCTTCTGTGATGGGTCTGTTAAAGGGCAGCGACAGTGTAATTAATTGCTCGAGGCTCAGAAACCCAATTAATCTCTAAGTTGACTTTTATTTCATAGAATGTTAGTGCTAGAAGAGGCCTTAAGGATTATCTAGCCCACCCTCTTCATTTTATAGAAGAGGAAACAGACGTTAAGGAGGTTAAATAACTTGTTCAAGGTCAAAGACACAGTCTTTCTTTGCCAGTGCATCCTGTAAATAGGTTCAGTAATGCATCCTTTAAACTTTTATGAGTTTCTTTGCATTGGATCATGAAATATTATTTGAACACAGGTTTTTTTTTTTTAATTTGCCTCTAAGTTTTTGAAAATTGAAGCCTGTTCCATAATGATTATGCAGCAAAGTGGGGGGTGGGTAGTGAGGGCAGGATCCTGGTCTGCACCCTCAAGAGGAGGACTCTGGAGACAGAGGACCAGCCCTATATGGACTCTTGGAAAACCAGGAGTCCCAGTTTGGCAGATGTGAGTGATACCTAATCCTGGTGGTGCTTTGCCAGCCATGACCTCTCTTAGGGATTTGTATGTCTGATTCCGAGATGTAAGTGTATAAACTGGGCACACAGGGTAGTCTTAGAGAAGATGTCAGCAGAATAACAATGATAACAAAGATGACATATGAGAAGATTAGAGGAAATGAGAATAGCCACTATAAATGTGAGACGCATACTAGCACTCCCTGTGTCAATGTAGCAGCCATGGGGGTGCTCTGCTCAAATCTCTCTTTATTTTTATTTTTTTTTTTTAATTTTTTTTCAACATTTTTTATTTTATTTTTGGGACAGAGAGAGACAGAGCATGAACGGGGGAGGGGCAGAGAGAGAGGGAGACACAGAATCGGAAACAGGCTCCAGGCTCCGAGCCATCAGCCCAGAGCCTGACGCGGGGCTCGAACTCACGGACCGCGAGATCGTGACCCGGCTGAAGTCGGACGCTTAACCGACTGCGCCACCCAGGCGCCCCTCAAATCTCTCTTTAAAGGAACTTGCTTCAAGGAAAGCAATTGGCCAAGAACCTCTGGTTGCTGCACATCAGGATCCACTGCAGCGTTCACACTCAGGCCATACTCTGCCAAAGCTGCTCCCAGGCAATGCCTGAGCATGACTGGGGGATTAGAGCCGGGACTTTTTGGCCCAACATGGGACATCTCTCATGGAAAGGCTGTGCTTGGAGACTCCCTACTGGCCTGGTAGAGACTTTATCAATTGTACAGCAGTTTGAGGCTCTTCTTCTTTTCCTCTCTCCTTTTACAGGTGTCAGAATCAGTTCTGAAGGCTCTCCATGCCTATGTCTACTTCTCCCTCCTCCTTTCTCCTTTATAGACCTTTTCCAAAGTAAACCTCTTGACCAGCCAGTTTGGTCCTGGCATCTGTATCACAGAAGACCCTAGCTGATGCAGAATATAGCAGTTGCCTTGGTTGATGTCAAGGAGGGATTTAAACATTAACTGAGAAAAAAATTAGGATCCTGCTTTGTGGAGGGAGTGGTTTGAAAGCAATAGTTTCTGTCTGGTTGTTGTAGTTACCATTATCACAATTCCTTAATTGTGCTCCTTCATGATGGCATGGCCTTAGATATACGTATGTATTGTAGTAAAATTTACTTCTGGTGGTGGTGGGGCAGGGGGAGAAAATCCATGTTTCACAGATTCTAGGATATACTTTCTTTTTTCATTTTAGTCTTTCTGAAATTGGGATGGGCCTTAAAATAAATGATGTGCTGCAGTTAAATCAGAGGGGTTTCTTCCTTTACTGATGGATAAAATACCTGGGCATCCTACCATTGATGGTGTCATAGATTGATTCAGTAAGAAATATCATCTCAATTCAGGTCACAAGATGCTAGGTACTATTATAGATTCTAAAGGCCTAAGGGGCTGAATTAACCTTTGTGGGTTATTATTTGGCTATTTGTTAGATGTATCTACTAGGAAAGGAAAGAAAAACTCATGGAACAGAATTATATGATGGATAGGTATACTGTGGATAAATATTGTCATGGGCATATTACTATAGAAATAAGTAGGGATCCAAAGAGGCATAAAAAAAAGTTTTGGAGGGGCACCTGGGTGGCCCAATCAGTTAACCGCCCGACTTTAGCTCAGGCCATGATCTTGCCGTTCATAGGTTCGAGCTGCATGGGGCTTTGTGCTGACAGCTCAGAGCCTGGAGCCCGCTGTCGATTCTGTGTTTCCCTCTCTCTCTGCCCCTCCCCTGCACGCACTCTGTCTCTCTGTCTCTCTAAAACATAAATAAACATTTTAAAAAAGTCATAGGAAGCAAGAACCTTTACTCTTGTCACTTCTGACTCTATTCACTCTTTTATTCCTTTTTCTTTTTTGCTACTTTTACAACTGATGTTTTCTTATAGGCCAGAGCTGTCTTACCTAAAATTGGATTCCTTGGCACTGTTTCCAAAGTTAGGATTGAAACCATTGTTTCCTTTCCCTCTCCATGTAACCTTTATACTTGGATCAGTTTCTCCCAGCATTCCAATTATTTCCAAAATTCCCCATGTTCCAAAAATCCTAGGAAAGAATAAGTGGGGATCATTTTGATATACTACTCCATAATCATTGGAAGGATTGGTAAAGTTTGGGGAAAATATACTTCACACTTGATTCAGAGATTGTTTGAAAAAAAATGATTTTGTGTTGAATGATGCCCTAGACATTGTGGAAAACATTCTATAAAATGAGAAATTTGCTGTAATTCCGAAGTTCACAGCATTTCCCTGAGATTCAGTAGTTTTTAAATTTTTTTGACCTTGACCCATAGTAAGAAACACGATTTATATCATGATCCAATATATACTCTCTTTCTTGCTTTCTTAGCTTTCTTTCTTATCTTACCTTATTCGTGATCCACAATTTGAAAAATACTTAATTTTATAAAAAAGCATGAGCTGGGGAGACAGACTTGGTATAAAACTCTGTTGCACAACTAACCCCTTCCATGAATTTGGCAAATTGCTTCTACTGAATCTTGTTTTCTTCATATGTAAAACAAACTGAATTGTCCTGATAATTACAGACAATTATAAATGAAGTGGCTGGTATATAGTAGATGCTCAATTAGGTATAAGGTAGCAAGAAAATGTTTTCAAAATATTTTGCACTGCATTTCCTTATACACTTTGTCATCTATTATCTCAAGGCAAGGTTGTTACAGGATTTCTGGGCCATTCTGGTCTGTTAGCTCTACCAGTGAATTGATACAGCTGCTCTCTCTCTCTCTCCCTTTGCCTTTCCCCTCTCCTCCCTTTTTCCCTGTCTCCACCTCCCCACAGCCCCCCAGTTCCTCTCTGTTTTCTGGCAATGGGCCAAGCAGGGCTGGATCTTAGGACAATGTAAACAGCCTTGCACCATACTCCTTTGCCTTGCTTCAAGTGATCACAGTGAGCTTGGGTTCTTAGGCTCTCCTTCCTCAGGTAGCTGCCTTCTTCATCTGCCATTCCTCTTGAAGGAGTATTGGGTCCCTCTTGCTCTCCAGGACCTTAGAGTTGGTGCTCAGGTTCTCAGTGCCCAGTCATTCTTTCCTATGATGTTGCTCAGGCTCTCTGCAAATCACCTCTTCTGGGCCTGCCCCTCTGACCCTCCAGACATACTCACATGTTCTCTAGGTACATAGCTGATGTGCTATTATTTATTTCATCATTTCCTTACCATTGTGTATTTGGGCTGCTCCACTTTTTCTGCTAAATTGGAAAATTCTACAGTAAATAAAATAATACATTTAGTGGTTTCAAATTTTTGTTTGGTCTGGTTAATTTTCCATTGAAAAAAATGCCAATGAAATTTCATGTTAATGAAAAAAATTTGGCCAAATATGCCAAATTTGATCAAATTAGGTACTTTTTCCAAAGTTAAGAAATGAAAAACAATTAACGCCTTTCTAAAGGTGTTTTACCTATATATGTACTTGGATATTAATATGTACACACTTTTTTAAAAAATGAATATGAGCTTTATAGTTCAGAAAGGGACTCCTCTGCTCTTTACAATGAATTAGATGTGGTTGTCTTTGTTTCACCACTAACCAATTAGTCTCTATGCACCAAATGACAAATCTCTAAGCAACTCTTACTTGCTGTTCCATATCTTGTTATGTATATGCCTACCACCTATTTTAGTACTAATTAATGTCACTTTTCATTCAATTCTGTTCTTACACCTGTTGTATCTGCCGTTGGTTTTCCTCTTATGCTTAGAATTACAGAATGCACAAAAATAGACAACTTGAGGCAATCATCTAGATGAAGGTAATAATTTTTTTCAACTACATGGTATTTCATTTTATTTTATTTTATTAAGTAATCTCTACAGTGAACATAGGGCTTGAACCCACAACCTCAAGATCAAGAGTCACAGGCTCTACCAACTGAGCTAGCCAGTCATGCCAAACTACATGGCATTTTAAATAAAAGTGGCTTTTTAAAAAATTACCCAGATAAAACTTTATTCATATCCACAAAGAATAAGCATTCTTTCCGTGTGGTGTTCCCCAACCTTAGAAATGTACGTGTAACATTTCTATAGTTACTTTCTAGCGTTCCTTTAGAATTTACCAAGTCAGTAATTTCCTAATAGGTGAGCATGCAAGAGCGAGGATGAAACTAAGAGAGCAGTGAAGGAAGGGATCCACTAATCTAGGTTTAAATGGGCGACAAATAAGCCTCTATAACTGTGTCTCCTCCCTCCCCCACAAACAATTATTTAGCTCTTGATCCCATCAGCACCTAGTCAATGTGATTCCCAGATTATGGTGGATAAAACATCCAGAAACAGATTTTATTGCCTTAATGAAACAGTCAGGTTCAACATATGGAAACTGGCTTATTCTGAATCGACCAGAAATAGTCACTTCCTAACTGCATATCACAGAGAGACAAAGTAAGAAAGGAAGTTATATACAATGAAACCATTAAATGCAGATTTGCCACAAGGCAAGATGGTAATGCTTGAACATTATGAAGTGCGAAAACTGCACAAACACATTATATTTTAAACACTTCATCTATTTAACAAACTATGTACACTCTTCAGCTAAATAAGATGAATTGAGATTCAAGAGGCAGCACCGTACTGGCAAATCTCGTCCTAAAGGCATCCATTAATATAAATCAACAGTAGCAATTTGGTTTGATCATTTATTTGCGAGAATCATTAAGGTTTATTAGCATAATTATTCCCTGTGGGATTTCATGTCAAGGAAATGAAAAATGGCATTATCAATATTTAAAAGATAAGTGTGTAACGTTCAGAGTACTTAGTCATCTGCAGGTGGTGTCCAGCTGCAGCAAATTAGATTAGATTTGGGCATTTTTCTGAATGAAAGAAAAATTGCTTTTTTTTTAATTGCCTCATTTGATAAAGCAATACAATTTTGTAAATAATTTCTACTATATGGTTAAACTTACAGTGTATACCTATTACCATGACTTATTTCATATCAGGAACTATGTTATGTTCAACCTCCCTATATTGTAACTGTTGGGAACTGTGAATCATATAATCCATCATTTATTATTAGGAAAAGCTCTTTCCCTTACATACTCTAGACCTTTAGTCTAGACCTGTGGGTGAAAAGCTATATTCCAAAGGGAAATGAACCAGAAAATTTCTCCTTAATGCTGGGAGGGCATAAATCCTTCCTCAACAATGAAGTAGCATTTATGATAATTTATCATAAAAAATAATCTTTAAATGTAGTAATTGTTTTTTTTTAAAAAGGCATACAATGGAGTATTATTTTGTGATAAAAATAAATGAGCTATCAAGCCACAAAAAGACATGGAAGAATCTTAAATGCATATTACTAAGTGAAATAAATTGGTCTGAAAAGGCTACAGACTGTGTGATTTCAACTATATGACATTCTGGAAAAGAAAAAAAAAGGCAATAGAAAGATTAGTGGTTTCCAGGACTTGGGGGGAAGGAGGGAGGGATGTATAGGTGGACCACAGGGGATTTTTTAAGCAATGTAACTATTCTGCATGGTACTGTAATGGTGAATACATGACATTATGCATTTCTCAAAACCCATAGACCTGTAAAATAGAGTGGACCTTAATGTCAACTATGGACTTTAGTTAATGTATCACTATTGGTTCATCAATTATAATAAATGTACCACACTAATGTTTGATGCTAATGATAGTAGAAACTGTGTGAGTATGGAGGGAGGAGAGGACATGTTGGAACTTTCTGTAGCCTATCAATTTTTCTATAAATCAAAAACTGCTCTAAAAAGCAAAGTCTATTAATTAAAAAAAATTAGGCTATTTTTTCAGGTCAAATCAGCTAATTGTTGCAACTTACTAAATTTATCTTTAATTTATTATTATTTGTAATGTTTATTTATTTTTGAGAGAGACAGGGCGTGAGCAGGGGAGGAGCAGAGAGAGAGGGAGACACAGAATCCAAAGCAGGTTTCAGGCTCTGAGCTGACAGCACAGACCCTGATGCAGGGCTTGAACCCACAAGCCATGAGATCATGACCTGAGCTGAAGTTGGACGCTTAATGGAGTGAGCCACCCAAGCACCCCAAATTTGTCTTTAATTTAGATGAACATTTGGGCCAAAAATCTTTTTCCCTGACAGATCCCTTATTAAATTACGTAAATTATTGTAGAATCTTTCTACAATACTCATGTGTTGCCTGGAAACAAGAAGCTATAACTAAAATTCCGTTTAGAACCAACAATCCTTAGAGAAGCAAAAAATAATTGCTAAAATACTTTATAATACTACATCACATTTCGCTATTAGGAATTAGCAAATTCCACTCTCTTAAACCTGGTATATCCTGAACCTGTCCTCCTCATTTACCCTTGCTACAGGGAGTCTAACCTTTTAGGGAAGTGGTTATATCAAGAAATTGGCAGCAGGCTGTCTGCTTTGCTTTGTTCCAGGTCAATTTACACAGAACACCAAGAGAGAAAGCTTGTGCCTTCTGTTCCTCTCAGGCAATATTGCCGATGAGTAGAGCGGGAGAGATAATATTGATATGCAACCGTGCGATCAATAACCCAAGGACAGAGAGAGGAACAAAAGATTTGCAGTTCCCAGAACTTTTTTCACAGCTCCAGTTAATCTTTTTACTCATGCTTTAGATTCTTTTCCTTATGGTCTCAATCTTTGCCACATATAGACCTTTCTCAAACTCCTTCCCAGAATTTGCTTTAACATGAACGTTGCATGTTTTTAGCTTGTTTGTGTATGGCCCTACATTTTATCACTGTTTTCTTCATTAGTGAACATTGTTCTTAGTATAATGTCATTACTTTAAGGTAGGGGTCCCTTTGTCAGGGCAACCTGGAGTGCAGTGTAGGTCCTCTTAGACCGAGGACTTGAATTCTACTTGTTCAGAATCCTGTTGCTTTTTCAGCACCCTCCACTCTTGTGATTAAAAGTACACCAACCATTCCTTAACATTCTTCTTTTGTCTCTCATCTCATAATTTCTGGTCACCTATATGGTTTCATCTTAGTTTATTTCTACTGACTAAATGCAAAGCTTTTCCCTCCTCCTACACAGTAGATTCTCCATCTGAATTATCCTTCTGAACATCCTAACACTCAAATCACCACGTTCTAAATATACTGTCAGTCCTTCAATGTATACTTACTAAGCTATACTATGTTCAGAGCTCTGTGCTAGCCACATTCTGGTAAATTTAGACAATTAGTCATGCATTTAGACTATTGCTTACCATGTGTGGTGTTCTGAAATGCTAATTGCATGTTTTAAGAGGCAAATGGAATTGATATATTTAGCTGCCTAACTAAACAGATAATCTATGTATTGATGAGTGAAACACTTTGTGTATTTGATTAATGAAGTAGTCTTTAGGTTACAAATGTTTCCTTGCAAAAACTAATGTATTAGTATGTATTAGAAGTTCATTGTATATGAGAGCTTATATTTAGTTAGCAAGTAACTAATGTTTAATGATCAGATTTGTACCCTTTTAATGTTTTTAAGACATTTATATTTATTGATCTGTGAGCATTTCAGGCAAATAACATTGACCTGAATCTATCTATGCAACCAAAAAGATTTGTCATTTGGTCGCCAAGAGGTCAATTGGATTGTGTTAGACAGATAAGGGAAATGAAGAAATTATAATGTATTTAGACTTTAATGAAGTCTTTTTGAAGAATCCTCCCAGTAAATTCTTATGGAAAGGTATATAAATATTGGTAACATTTTAGTAAAATTGGTTCATTGGTAACTAGTTAGATGATCATACTCAAAGTTTGCTGATTTAGTTCCCCTCTAAAATATACTCTAATAGTATATGTCAGGGCTCTTTGTTCTTGGAGCCTTGTCTACTTTTTTATCCTTTAAGTATTTGAAAATACAAAAGGCATGTTTATTCAATTTGTAAATGACATGACTCTGGGAGTTATTAAACATGTTATGTGGATATTTTGGAAATCAAAACCAAGAATCAGGCATCGAAATCGGCCAGGAGGAGGACAAACTTTCACTCTTCACAGATTACATGATACTCTATATGGAAAACCCAAAAGATTCCACCAAAAAACTGATAGAGCTGATTCATGAATTCAGCAAAGTTGCAGGGTATAAAATCAATGCACAGAAATCGGTTGCATTCCTATACACTAATAATGAAGCAACAGAAAGAGAAATCAAGGAATCGATCCCATTTACAATTGCACTAAAAACCATAAAATACTTAGGAATAAATCTAACCAAAGAGGTGAAAAATCTATACACTGAAAACTATAGAAAGCTTATGAAAGAAATTGAAGAAGACACACACAAAAAATGGAAAAAGATTCCATGCTCATGGATAGGAAGAACAAATATTGTTAAAATGTCAACACTACCCAAAGCATACATATTCAATGCAATCCCTATCAAAATAACACCAGCATTCTTCACAGAGCTAGAACAAACAATCCTAAACTTTATATGGAACCAGAAAAGACCCCAAATAGTCAAAGCAATCTTGAAAAACAAAACCAAAGCAAGAGCCATCACAATCCTGGACTTCAAGCTGTACTACACACCTGTAATCATCAAGACAGTATGGTACTGGCACCAGAACAGACACTCAGATCAATGGAACAGAATTGAGAACCCAGAAATGGACCCACAAACGTATGGCCAACTAATCTTCGACAAAGCAGGAAAGAATATTCAGTGGAATAAAGACAGTCTCTTCAACAAGTGTTGCTGGGAAACCTGACAGCGACATGCATAAAAATGAACCTGGACCACTTTCTTACACCATATGCAAAAATAAACTCAAAATGGATGAAAGACCTAAATGTAAGACAGGAAGCCATCAAAATCCTTGAGGAGAAAGCAGGCAAAACCTCTGTAATCTTGGCTGCAGCAACTCTTACTCACCACATCTCCAGAGGCAAGGGAAACAAAAGCAAAAATGAACTACTGGGACCTCATCAAAATAAAAAGCTTCTGCACAGGGAAGGAAACAATCAGCAAAACTAAAAGGCAACCGATGGAATGGGGAAGATATTTGCAAACGACATATCAGATAAAGGGTTAGTATCCAAAAATCTATAAAGAATATATCAAACTCAACACCCAAAAAACAAAGAATCCAGTGAAGAAATGGGCAAAAGATACGAATAGACACTTCTCCAAAGAAGACATCCAGATGGCCAACCGACACATGAAAAAAATGCTCAACATCACTCATCACCAGGGAAATACAAATCAAAACCACAATGAGATACCACCTCACACCTGTCAAAATGGCTAACATTAACAACTCAGGCAACAACAGATGTTGGCAAGGATGTGGAGAAAGAGGATCTCTTTTGCACTGCTGATGGAAATGCAAACTGGTGCAGCCACTCTGGAAAACAGTATGGAGGTTCCTCAAAAAAATGAAAATAGAACTACCCTAGGACTCAGCAATTCCACTACTAGGTACTTATCCAAGGGATACAGGTATGCTGTTTCGAAGGGGCACATGCACCCCGATGTTTATAGCAGCATTATCAACAATAGCCAAAGTATGGAAAGAGCCCAAATGTCCACTGATGGATGAATGGATAAAGAAGATGTGGTATATATATATATATATATATATATATATATATATACACATATATATGTATGTATACACACACACACACACACACACACACACACACAATGGAGTATTACTCGGCAATCAAAAAGAATGAAACCTTGCCATTTGCAACTATGTGGATGGGACTAGAGGGTATTAGACTAAGTGAAATTAGAGAAAGACAAATATCATATGACTTTACTCATATGAGGACTTTAAGGCATAGAACAGATGAACACAAGGGAAGGGAAGCAAAAATAATATAAAACAGGGAGGGGGACAAAACATAAGAGACTCTTAAATATGGAGAACAAACAGAGGGTTACTGGAGGGGTTGTGGGAGGGGGGTGGGCTAAATAGGTAAGGGGCACTAAGGAATCTACCCCTGAAATAATTGTTGCACTGTAAGCTAACTAACTTGGATGTAAATTAAATTAAAAAAACAACAACACAAGAATCAAAAGTTGTGATCAAGACTCTGAGCACAGGAATTATGGGAAAGGAACTAATTAGTAGCTTCTATAAGATAAGGGAGAGAGGAAAATGGGAGAAAGGAAATCGGAGGTTTTCCACTCTGCCTGTTAATCTTCAAAATCAAATATTGATTTTAAAAGGCAATGAATGCTATAAAAAGTTTTGTTTTTCTTAATCATTTTCACCCATGAGATTAAATAGAGATGGTGGTTTGTATCATTTAGGAATTGCATCTGACTAATAATAAGAATCCGGAGTGAAGAAGAGGACACAGAGGCTTAGACAAATGAGGAATTTATTTTTCTTTCATATAGCATTAGGCAGCCCAATCTGATATCGTAGCTCTGTGGTCATAAATAACCAAGGCTCCTTCCATTTTTCTCTTCTGCCATCCAGAGCATGTGTTATCTCATTGACAAGATGGCTGGTGGGCTTTCAGTCATCACAACCTCTTATTAAGGGCAGAGACCCACACATGTAAAGGCCTTCTTGCAGGAAGGAGCTCGAAGAAGTCAATTTTGGCTGAAGTTTGAAGAAATCTGAAGAGATAAACATACAGCCTTTATAGCCAGGTGAAGGGTTCTAGATTTTCTTTAAAAGCAATAAGAAAACAGCCAGTACTTACCATTAAGAGAAGTTTTATCAGTTTATGAGACCCCCCCCCCCACAACTAGTGTGCCAGAACCCACCTAACACTGAGACTGGACCAGGGTAACAGAGAAGCCCCTCTTCCCACTACCTGGCAAGCTAGCCTTAGCAACAAAAAAACAGCAGTCTCCTGGGAGGGCAGGAACCAGAAGGTGGAGAGAGACAAGCTTTGGCATGCCAGAATCACAGGGAAGGCCTTAAGCTAAAGATGAACCAGGAACACTGAGAGAAGCCTTTTGGAAAACTAGCTTCCACCATAAGCAAAAGATAATGCTAGAGAAATTTGAAGATAATGGTGTACTGGAACCACATAACCATAGCAACACGAAGTTCAAATCCAGCTCAGCTCCTGACTACGTAGGCTCAACCTCCTACACTGATGTTGTATGCTTATTTCCAGGCCTAAATATGATTTACCTCAGTCTCTACTGCCTTACATGTGATGTCTGGTATTCAATCCAGAACTATGACATCCACCAAAATTCAAGGAACAACATTGTAAAAGGTGTATAAAGATGAACCTATCAACAGAACAAAATTCATACATGGCCCAAATGGTGAAACTCAGAAAAATTTAAATACTATGATTAATATATTAAAGATCCTAACAGAATAGGTAGACAATATACATGAAAACTTGGATAATTTTAGCTGAGAAGATGGAAACTATAAGAGTTGAATGGAAATTCTAGATAAAAATAAAACAAATGAACTTTGACAGTTTCAACAAAAGACAACATAGCTGAGGAAAAGAGTCAGCAAATTTGAGGATATATTAATAAGAATTACCCAAAATGAAAGACTGAAAAATATCGGAGAAAACAAAAAACAGAGCACCTGAGAATTTTGAAACAATATCCAACAATCTAACATATGTATTGTGGATTTATGTAATTTAAAATGTATGGTAACAGCACAAGATATGGGATGGAAGAATTGAAATTATACTGTTCTAAGGTTTACACACAACAACTGAGGCAGAGTTACAGTATTTGAATAATATATAAATAGTAAAGCTTAGGACAATCACAAACATTTAAGAGGTATAAATAACAAGTCAATAGTGAAAATAAAATGAAATCACAAATAATAAAAAAAGAAGACCAAAAAAGAAGAGAAAATAAAAAACGTATGCAACAAATATTTTAAAATTAGCATAAGTGTATATTTTAATCCATACATCTCATTACTGATATGTAAATGGCATAAACCTAGCAATTAAAAGATGGAGACTTTCTTAAACTTTTCTTAAATTAAACATATGAGTGAAATCATATGCTATTTGTCTTTCTCCGACTGACTTCAGTCAAACATACCCTCTAGGTTCATCCATATTGTGGCAAATGGCAAGATTTCATTCTTTTTTTTTTTTAATTTTTTTAACGTTTATTTATTTTTGAGACAGAGAGAGACAGAGAATGAACAGGGGAGGGGCAGAGAGAGAGGGAGACACAGAATCCGAAACAGGCTCCAGGCTCTGAGCGGTCAGCACAGAGCCCGACGCGGGGCTTGAACTCACCGACCGTGAGATCATGACCTGAGCCGAATTCGGACGCTTAACCGACCAAGCCACCCAAGCACCCCTGATTTCATTCTTTTTTATGGCCGAGTAATAACTCCATTGTACATATTTACCACCTCTTCTTTATTCATTCATCTATGGATGGGCACTGGTGTTGCTTCTATATCTTGGCTATTGTAAATAATGTGTAATAAGCATAGGGGTGCATATTTCTTTTCAAACTAGTGTTTTTGGGTTTTTTTGGGGGGGGGGTAAATACCCAGTAGTAGAATTAGTGGATCATATGCTAATTCTGTCTTTAATAATTTTGAGGAAACTCCATACTGTTTCCCACAGTGGCTGTACCAATTTGCATTTGTACCAATAGTGTACGAAGGTTCCTTTTCCTTCACATCCTCAACAATACTTGTTATTTCTTGTGTTTTTGATTTTAGACATTCTGACAGGTATAAAATGATATCTCATTGTGGTTTTGATTTTTATTTCCCTGATGATTAGTGATAAAACAAAACAAATGAACAAAGAAAAAAAAATCAGACTCTTAAATACAGAGAACAAACTGGTGGTTGCCAGAGGGGAACCGGCCAGAGAGGGGTGGGGGGCTGGGTGAACTAGATAAAGGGGATTAAGAGTACTCTTATCTTGATGAGTATTGAGAAATGTATACAATTTTTGGCTCACTATATTCTACAGCTGAAACTAGTATAACATTACATGTTAATTATACTTAAATTTAAAAAAAGATGGAGATTATTCGATTGAATAAGAAAATAATGCTCAATGATATGCTATCTGTAGGAAAGTCATTTTAAATATAAATATGCAGATACATTAGATAGAAAATTAGAAAAGTAAAAACATAGAGAAATACATGCCATGTAAACATTAGTTATAAGAAAGCTGGGGTGGCTACATTAATGGCAACAAGACTTCAGAAAAAGAGTATTACTGGGGTGCCTAGGTGGCTCAGTCAGGTAAGTGTCTGACTCATGATTTTGGCTCAGGTCACAATCTCAAAGTTCATGAGTTCGAGCCCTGCATCAGGCCCTGTGCTGGCAGCATGGAGCCTGCTTGTGATATTCTTTCTCTCTCTCTCTCTCTCAAAATAAATAAATGTTAAAAAAATTTTAAAAAGAACAAAGAATAATTACCAGGGGAAAATAAGGGTGTTTGAAATGTTAATGTCAAAATGTTAATGTATATACCTTAATCCTAAAGATATACACACTTAACAATAATACTTTAAAAGACATGCAGCAAAAGGATAAGCAAATCCACAATTATACTTGATGACCTCAACACTTCTCACAGTAATTGATAAAATAGAAATACTGTAAGGACATGGAATTTCCTTGGCATTGGATGAAAGCCATTCTCAACCAACTTGACCTTTGCGATGTTTATAGAATACCTCACCCAAAGTACCTGAATACATATTCTTTTCAAGGACACATGAAACAGTCACCAAAATAGACCATATTCTGCTGAATAAAATAAATCTCTACAACTCAAAAGATTTGAAGTCATACAGGTACATTTTTTTACCATAATGGAATCAACTAGAAATCAATAACAAAAAGATGCCGGGGCGCCTGGGTGGCGCAGTCGGTTAAGCGTCCGACTTCAGCCAGGTCACGATCTCGCGGTCCGTGAGTTCGAGCCCCGCGTCAGGCTCTGGGCTGATGGCTCGGAGCCTGGAGCCTGTTTCCGATTCTGTGTCTCCCTCTCTCTCTGCCCCTCCCCCGTTCATGCTCTGTCTCTCTCTGTCCCAAAAATAAATAAAAAATGTTGAAAAAAAAATTAAAAAAAAAAATAACAAAAAGATGCCTGGAAATGGCTAACAAAGCATGTTTAAATAATTCATAAGTCAAAGAAAAAGTCTTTGATATTTTGAACTGAATGAATGAGAAATCACCATATATCAAAATCTGTGGGAAGCAGCTAAAGCAAGGCTTAGAGAGAAATTTATATTATATATTTATATTTGAAAAGAAGAATGGTGTTAAAGATTTAAACTTCCACCTTATGAAACTATAAAGAGAAAAGCAAATTAAACCCAAAGCAAGCTGGGAAGAAAATAATGATGGTAAGAGCAGCAAACAATTAAAATGGAAAAAAAAATATATATACATATATATGTGTATATATATATATATATAGAGAGAGAGAGAGAGAGAGAAATTAATAAAGCCAAAAGTTTGCTCTTTGAAAATATAAGTAAATTTGATAAAACTTTAAATGATGAAGAGCAATATTTCTTCAAAGTTATTTCTGGGTAGAGCTTTTTCCTATGTGTATAACAGTACCATAATTTCAATCATTTGTTAATTTAACAAATATTTATTTATCACCTCTTATGTGCCAGGCACTAATCATTGTTCAAAACAAAACAAAAATTCCTGCTGACAGCCCAACCAACGAAATTTTAATTAGAGGCTACTTTATGAGAAGCTATACATAAGCTGTGCTTTTTGTAGAATTCTTGTGGAAGTTCTAGACAAACAAAATTGAATGTTTTCAAAATGTTTTGCACTGTACACATGTGGCCAATTCGACTTTTGTGGTAACTGGGTTTATATGATCTCCCAAAAAATAGAAACCTTGACAATTACCATCCCCTCAACACACACACACACACACACACACACACACACACACGCACATGCCCTTTTCTATTGTAGAAAACAATTTGATTCTAAGGTGAGGTCTACAAGCCCAATAGGATTATCTATTCCTTGCATTTCAGTTTGGGAAGTTTCTACTGACATATCTTCAGGCTCAATGATCCTCTCCACGGTGTTGTCCAGTCTACAATAAGCTTGTCAAAGGCATTCCTCATTTGTTACAGTGTTTCTTATTTCTAAAATTTTCTTTGGATTCTTTGAGTTTCCATTTATCTGATTACATCACCCATCTATTCTTGTATGTTGTCAATATTTTCCATCAGCTCCTTTAGCATATTAATCATAGTTATATTACTGTTTAATAATCTCCCAATCTGTTCTGTTTCTCCCAATCTGGTTGAGTCTAGTTCTGATGCTTACTTTGCCTTTCAAACTGACTGTTTCCTTGCCTTTAGCCTTGTTGTTTTTTGTTGAAACTGGCTGTGCTATATTGGGTAACAGGAATTGAGGTAAATAGCGCTTAATGTGAGTTTTTTATTACATGGCTAGGAGTTGGGCTGTGCTTCATGTTTGCTGTAGCTGTTTGTTCTAGAGGTTTCAAATACCTCTAGTATTTTTGTTTCTGTCTCCTGTTGTCTTTGGATTTCCCTAAGAATTCCTTGTTAGTATGTGATTTTGCAGTGCTTTCATCTGTACTCAATGTTAAGTGTGGGAAGAATTCCATAATTTTATATTTAAGCCTCTTTAAACCTCTTTGGGTTGTGACCTTCACAAGTGTTTCTTAGCTTCCTCCTCTCTACTTAGGAGAGACTGGCAGGCTGGAGGAAGCTATAGTCAGAGAACTGTCCTTGCCTTGGGTGGGATATAGCTTTGGTACAATCTTTTCTTCTGGGAAGTAGGCCTTTATTAAGGAGAAGGCTCTAGATATATTTGATAATAATTATTAATCTTATCTGCTTCCTGGAGCCACAAGATATCTTTCTTGGTTTTTCATGGTGAGAACTTGCTGGAGTTCGTCAAAGCAAAACCCATGCAAGTGTTGGGGCTACCAAGACTGCAAACCCCGGGTAGTTTAACTCACGCCAGTCTGTGCTCAGTTTCCAACAATTAATCAAAATTAGTATTCAAGTATTCCTTGTTTATGGCTTCAGAGGCTCCTGCTCTAGATAAGTAGGTTTTGGCTGTTACCCCCTGGACTCACCTCTCCAGATTTCAGGGTTGTAGGTTGCCCTGTGACCTCAGTTCTTTGATGAGTCCAAGAAAAATCATTAGTTTTTAGTTTGTTGAAATTTTTCTGATAGTAAGGACAAGTGATAACTTCCAAGCTTTTACATTTTGGAGCTAGAACTGGAAGTCCTTTTGGTTATTAATCTTTAAGTACAATATTGCTGCACATGATGGGCTTCAAATTAGCTAGCACAAACTAAGTCGAGTTCCCACACTACGTTTAATTTTTTTTTTTTTTTTGTATTAGTTTTGAGAGAGATAGAGAGGGAGAGAGTGAGAGGGAGAGCGCAAGTAGGGGAGGGGCAGAGTGGGAGGGAGACACGGAATCTGAAGCAGGCTCCAGGCTCTGAGCTATCAGCTCATACTCACAAACCCCAAGATCATGACCTGAGCTTAAGTCAGATGCCTAACCCACTGAGTCACGCAGTCGCCTCATTTTTTTTTAGGGACTTCTCTGTCATCTCTATAATCTTTGACTAATTTTTCTGACCCATTCTTGTTCTTAAATTCTTCCATTTAAAATGGACTGTAGTGTGTAACTGCCAGTAAAATAAACCTGATCACATCCTGCCATCATCTGTATGCTGGCTCATCGATACCTGGACCAGGTATTCCACAGCGGAGAAGCTCTGTGTGGCCCATGCATTTTATTACCACAGTTTACCAACAGCGTCTGCGGGGTGTGAGGTGAAGGGCGCTGGAAGGACATGCCACCCGCAGTGCCTCACCGTTACCCAGCTAGGGAGACGGTGGCCGTGCCTCCCACTGCTAAAGGTGAAGGCAGTCATCAACTCAGGCAGAACGGGCTTTGAGGGCACAGTATGTTCTATGCGTGGAAAGTGACTTTGGCCCCATGGAATAGGAGTTTGCGTATTTCTGTGTAAAGTTTCCACAGCTTCCCCTTGGCTCCCAAACCCACCCAAATCACACAATTTAGCCGCTTGAGGGAAATCGTGAGCGCCCTAAAAGACTACAAAGAGCTCGCGCCTGGATACAGAATCTGAACTTCCCGCCTGTTAATTAGAGCTGGAGAAGTAGCCCCTCTGCCAGCCTTCCAAGAAGCTCAATGCCCATTGGCTCTTCCTGCGTCCAATGAGAAACTGCGCCCTGCGCCGGTAGGTGGGACCCTCTTTGGCGGCAGTTGCCAGGAAACCGCATCAACATCAGAGAGCTGAGCCTCTGCTTTGGAAGCGGGAGGTGGTGGCCGCTGGAGCACGAGAGGGGGATTTTCATCTGCCAAGATGGTAAGCCGGTTGGGGGTCTGGAAACTACTTGTTTATCTATTGGTTTAATTGTAGTTTAGAGCCAGCTTGCACCTAAAAAGGATTTGAAGTGCCTAATCTGAGAATTAAAGTGGGAAACTCGTACAATTTGCTTTCAGAGGCCTCCTGTGCTATTGTTTAAGCAACGAACACGGTGGCTTCCAGCCTTTTCTCAAATTTCTGGCTGTTATTAGATCTGCCCAGTAAATATCTTTTTTCTCATATTGTGGAAATTTGGGAAAAGATTAAGAACGTTGAACGAATAACTGGGGGAGGAAAACTACAGGAGAGAGTGAATGAATTAAGTAGCAGCGGCCCGACCTGTTAAATCTATATTAGGAAAACCTGACCAGTTTCTCAACGGAACTTGATGGCCAAGGGGTAAGGGAGAGGGGGTGGAATGGGGAAGGAGGAATTCCCTGTATTGCGCTAAAAGCTAGTTCTACAGAGCTTGACTACGGGTCTTTGAATCTTAGTACTGCGGCATATTTAAGCTGAGGAATCCTGGGTAAAGTTGCTTTTACTTTTTATTCTTCATCTATAAAATGGGGAGTAATAAAAGTTTACTGATATATCAATATATTAGCTACCACGCTTACTTTTTTTTATTTCTCTGAATTTAGGAAGGGGGCCAAAGGTCCTTTGTTTTTATTAGTGTTCCCTATTTTTGTAATGGGAGCTTACATCAGTATACTTTTAAAGTTTATTTATTTATTTATTTTGAGAGCGAGGGAGCACAAGTGGGGGAGGGGCAGAAAGAAAGGGAGAGAGAGAACCCCAAGCAGGCTCCACGCTCAGCCGGGCTCAATTCCTTAGCGGGGCTCAATCCCAGGACTGGGAGATAATGACCTGAGCGGAAATCAAGAGTGGTGCATAACCCTCTGAGCCACCCAGGCACTCAACAGCAGTATTCTTTTAAAAATTAGATTTTGGAATATCAAAGTATGCATACTTTTCTTTTTTTTCATTATAGGCTTCTAAAAGGAGAGCTATGAACTTCAGTGAAAGACATCAGAAATTAGTAGATGTAAACTACTGCAAGAAATTGCATGTCCAATCACTAAGAAAGATACAGAATCAAGTCAGGGACCAAATGGTGCAGAACGAAAATGATGACCGTGTGGAGCGCAGGAGATTCCTCAGATTATTACAGAATGAACAATTTGAGTTGGATATGGAAGAGGCCATTCAAAAGGTACATTTTACTATTCATTCTTACATCATTTTTTTCCCTTCATTTTCTCCTTGGAAATGATAAAAATCAACTGCTGATACTGCAATTGAATAGATAACAGCATCAGATAAAGTATGCCTCATTGTATGTCAGTCCAGTGTAGTGGTAAAGAACTGGGTTTTTGGAGTTAGACTGTTATGTCTTTAAATCCTAGTATTGCTGTATATAAGCTGTTGAACCATGATTTTACTTGCTGCCTCATCTATAAAACAGGAATTATAATAGTACCCACTTTGTAGGATTGTTTTAATAGTTAATGATTTAATACATGCAAAGCACTTGGAAAAGTACCTGGAACAGAGTAAGACACAGGTTTTCTCGTTTTTTTCATAAACATGAAATCCATAATTACTGAGTTTTGCTCATATAAGTAAAATTCAGTTGCATTCCATAAAATTCAAAAGAAAAAATTTCAGATTACCTTTTTTGAATTTACTGATATTAAACATGTTCATTGTTCAGTGGTAGAAAATGAACATGTATGTATTAGATTTGAATTTACTTGTATTTTTGATTTTTGAAATACTGACTTGAATTCAGGTACAGTACATATATATAACTCCTAAAATATGGAGATAATTTTTCAATGGAAACTTCTAAATATTTTACAGGGTGAAGGTGGTAAAAAAGGGAAACCAATAAGAAACAAGTTCTCATAAATGTGAAAAAGGTGTTCTGATATTTCACTCTTTTTTGAGTTCCTGCTTTATGTTCAACATTTTGCAGGATATTGTGGGGAATGGCAAAAGCAACTTTTAAAAATGATATCCATCCCTCTGAATTTCAATTTCATAAAGCTTAGACATGATTTTCAACTCTGAGCAATAAGATCCTAGGGATTAGATTTTTTTTCCTATTTTTATTCTTATTTTTTTCTTTAATTTTAAAGAAAATCCTAGATATCAGATGCATCTTACAAAATACAGATATTTTCTAACATAGTAGCAGAACAATGCCATTATCTCACGTAATAGAATTAACAGTAAATTCTAGGTATCATTTAATGCCATCCCATAATCAAGTTTTGGGGATTATGTCAAAGTCTGCTTTTACAGTTGGTTTGTTTTAATCAGGATCCGAACAAGGTTCATATAGTATATTTGGTTGTTATGTCTGTTAGGTACCTCTAATCTAAAATAGTCTCTCCCTCATCCTTTATTTATTTAAAAAGAAATTTTTCTTTAACGTTTATTTATTTTTGAGAGACAGAGAGAGACAGAACATGAGTGGAGGAGAGACAGAGAGAGGGAGACACAGAATCCAAAGCAGGCTCCAGGTTCTGAGCTGTCAGCACAGAGCCCGATGCGGGGCTCGAACCCATGAACTGTGAGATCATGACCTGAGCCAAAGTTGGATGCTTAACCGACTGAGCCACCCAGGCCTCTCTGGGTCTCTGGCTTTCTACTCTCAGATCTTAGGAATCACTTGAGCTGATTCATTATCCTATTTGTTCTTTTCCTCTGGTGAATACAAGACTCATCTTGTAAATTTCTGGCTTCACACCCGGAATCAGCCATTGTACCAAAGAGCACTGTTATCATCTAGTGGAAATAATATTTAGAGACAATTTTTGAGATAAATTTAGATATATAAGAGTTGCAAAAAATAGTAAAGAGAATTCCTGTATACCCTTTACTGATTTCTCTTTAAGTTAACATCTTAAATAATCATGGAACAATTATCAAAATGAAGAAATTAGCCTTGGTACAATATGTTAACTATAGTATTTATTCAGATCACATGAGTTTTTTCCATTAACATGTTTTCTGTTTCAGGAATACAAACTGCATTTAGTTGTTATGTTTCCTTAATCTCCTCCAATCTGTAACAGTTTTTCACTTTTCCTGTCTTTCATGACCTTGACAATTTTAAAGACTACTGTTCATTTATTATATTAGTTTTCTGTTGCTATGTAACAAATTACCACAAATTTAGTGGCTAAAAACATCTGTTGATTACCTCACGGTTAGAAATCCAAACATGGTTTATAGCTGGATTGACTGCTTGGTCTCACAAAGCTGAAATCCAGGTGTTGTCTGGAATATATTGTCATCTGAATCTTGGGGTCCTCTTCTAAGCTCATTTAAGTTGGAAGAGTGCATGTTCTCATAGTTCGAAGACTAATGCTCATATCTCTCAGAGATTGCTGACATTCCCTGCCACTTGATCCTTTCCACAACATAGCAGTCTGTTTCCCTGATATCCACAGAACAGTGGCTTCAACTGCTCTTTGTCATTTTGAGGCTCACCTGATTAGGTCAGGCCTACCCAAGAGAATCTCCCTTCTGATTAGCACAGTGGTTATTCTAGCCTTTCTCCTTTCCTTATTCATAATTGCTTTCTCCAACAAAAAGAAACCTGGTTCTCATTATCTATAGTATATTTACTTATTCTTTCAACCCTAGTATACAAATAAAGTAGTCTCAGAATTGTTAACCTGCACCCCTGTGAACAACACATTTACTTACTACAGTACAGATTTGGATATAAATATTTTTTGTCCTTAGCCTTATAATATCTAGTCAGACGCTGTTTCCTAAAATTACTTATGTCTATTTCTACTGCATTTATGTGATTGTCTTTTTAAAAATTTTATTGAGGTATAATTGACATACATTATGATATTAGTTTCGGGTGCACAACATAGCAATTTGACCTTTGTATACATTGTGAAATGATGACCTCAATAAGTCTAGTTACTATCTATTTACCATACAAAGTTAATACGCTATTATTGACTATATTCCCCATCCTGTATGTAAATCCCCATTACTTATTTTATAACTGGAAGTTTGTACTTCTTGATCCTCTTCACTCATTTCACACCTCCACTCCTTCTCCCCTCTCGTCTGGCAACCACCAATTGGTTCTCTATATCTATGAATTTGGGTTTTGTTTTGTTTATTTGTTTTGTTTTTGAGATTCCACATATAAGTGAAATCAAAGATAGTGGTCTTTCTCTGACTTATTTCAGTTAGTGTAATACCCTCAAGGTCCATCCAAATTGTCACAAATGGCAAGATTATCTTTATGGCTGAGCAACATTCTATTGTACTTACATACCACATTTTCTCTATCCACTCATCCATTGATGGACATAGGTTATTTCCATATCTTGATTATTATAAATAATGCTACATTTATATATCTTTTCAAATTAGTGCTTTTGTTTTCTTTGGTTGATACCCAGAAGTGAAACTGCTGGATCATGTGATTTTTTAAAAATTTTTGAGAGCTTCCATACTGTTTTCCATTGTGGCTGCACCAATTTATATTCTCACCACCACTGCATGAGGATTCCCTTTTGTCCACACACCAACACTTATTTCTTTCTGCTAATAGCCATTCTGACAGGTGTAAGGTAATAATCACATTATAGTTTTGATTTGCATTTCTCTGATGATGAGTGATGTTAAATATCTTTTCCTGTGCTGGTGGGCATCTGTATGTCATTTTTAAAAAGAGTCTATTTAGGTCCTCTGCTTATTCTTTAATCAGACTGTTTATATTTTGTTTGTTTTTGGGTTTTATGACTTTATATATCTTGGATATTAACCCCATATAGGATATATGATTTGCAAATACTTCTGTCATTCAGTAGGTTGTCTTTTCATTTTGTTGATGGTTTCCTTTGCTGTGCAGAAGCTTTTTAGTTTGTGGTAGTCTCATTTGATTTTGCTTTTTTATTGCAGTTACCTCTGGAATCAGCTTTAAAAAAAAAACATTGTTAAGATTAATGTCAGGGAGCTTACTGCCTATGTTTTCCTTTCAGACTTTTATGGTTTCAGGTCTTAGCATTCAAATTTCTGATCCATTTTGAGTTAATTTTTGTATATGTTGTATGATAGTGGTCCAGTTTCATTTTTTTGCATGTTGCTATCCAGTTTTCCCAGCAGCACTTGAAGAGTTTCAACACCACTTTTCCCCGTTGTATATTCTTGCCTCCTTTGTTCTAAATTAATTGACATATATGTGTGGGTTTTCCTGGGCTGTCTGTCCTGTTATATTGATCTATGTGTCTGTTTTTATTTAAAAATTTTTTTAATGTTTATTTATTTTTGAGAGAGAGACAGAGCATGAATGGGGGAGGGTCAGAGACAGAGGGAGACACAGAATCTGAAGCAGGCTCCAGGCTCTGAGCTGTCAGCACAGAGATGGACGCGGGGCTCGAACTCATGAACAGTGAGATCATGACCTGACCAGAAGTCAGACACTCAACCGACTGAGTCACCCAGGAGTCCCTCTATGTGTCTGTTTTTAATGCCAATACTATACTGATTTGATTACTATAGCTTTGTGATAATAGTTTGAAATTTGGGAGCATTACACTTCTGACTTTGTTCTTTTTCAAGATTGCTTTGGTTATCTTAATTCTTTTGTGCTTTTATATGAATTTTAGAATTATTTGTTCAAATTCTGTGAAAATGGTGTTGATATTTTGGTAGGAATTACATTGACTCTGTAGATTGCTTTGAAAAGTACAGACATTTTATACCACTACTCCATGAGCACAGAATATCTTTCCATTTATTTGTGTTTTCTTCAGTTTCTTTCATGAGTATCTTATAGTTTTCAGTATATAGTCACCTTGGTTAAATTTAGTCCTAGGTATTTTGTACTCTTTGATGCAGTTGTAAATGGGATTGTTTTCTGATTTTTCTTTCTGATCTTTTGGTATTGATGTGTAGAAATTCAACAGGTTTTTATGTATTTTTTGTGTCTTATCACTACTGAATTGATTTATTTTAATAGTTTTTTGGTGTAGTCTTTAGTATTGTGTTATTTGCAAATAGTGACAAGTTTGCCTCTTCCTTTCCAATTTGGATGTCTTTTATTTCTTTTTCTTGCCTAATTACTATGGCTAGGACTTCCAGTGCTATGTTGTATAAAAGTGGGGATGGAGTGAGCATTCTTGTCTTGTTCCTGATCTTAGAGCTTGTCACCAATGAGTATGAAACTAACTGTGGGTTTGTCATAAGGGTATTAATTATGTTGAGGCACATTCTCTCCATAATCTGCTTTTCCTGAATCAAAATGATCAATGATTTTTATCTTTCATTTTGTTAATGTGTATAATAGTGATTGATTTGGGGTGTTGAATCATCCTTGCATCCCTGGAATGTCACATTAATCATGGTGTATGGTCCTTTTAATATGTTGTTGAATTTGGTTTGCTTAATACCTTGTTGAGGAATGTTGCATTTATGTTCATCAAGAATATTAGCTTGTAATTTTATTTTTGTATGGCATCCTTGTCTGGTTTTGGTATTAGGATAATGATGGCCTCATGACATGCAGTGAGAGTGTTCCCTTCTCTTCAGTTTTTTGAGAGTTTGAGAAGGGGAAATATTAATTCTTTGAATGTTTGATAGAGTTAACCAGTAAAGCCACATAGTCCTGGACTTTTGTTTTTTGGGACGTTTTATTGATTCAGTCTCCTTACTAGTAATCTCCCTACTAGTATGTTGATTTTATTCTTGATTCAAGAATTCTTCTTGATTCAGTCTTGGAAGATCGTGTGTTAGGAATTTATCCACTTCTTCTAGTTTGTCTAATTTTTGGCATATAATTGTTCATATTACTCTCTTATGATCCTTTGCATTTCTTTAGTATTAGTTGTAACTCCTTTTTCACTTCTCATTTTTATGTATTTGAGCCCTCTCTCTTTTTTCCTTGGTAAGTCTAGTGTCGCGACTGGCGCGACAAACACCGAGGTCAGGGTCCTGAGGGTAGGGGAATGCAAGAAAAAAGAGAGAGAAGAGAAAGTTTGGGAACAGGAGGGTCCCCTGGGCTGATGGCCCAAGTGACGGCTTTATTGTTGCTGTACACAATCTTTTATATCCAGACTCTTATGGGTCAGTCCATTCTAAGAATAAACAGGTTTCACATAATCGCTGCCAACCAAAACATTTAGTTCTGTGTTTCTTGTGCATTTTCTAGACGGGTCACAACAAGACCTTCTTGATAAGATTGCTAGCAAAACACAATTCCCATGTTTGTTTCTATCTGACTCGGGGTAGAAAAAGGGAGGTAGCATTACTGCCAACACCTGCAGACCACAGGCTTCAGGAATTAACTTTCTCAGCCTTGACAAGGCTTTGGTATGCCCTTGAAAGTGGGGAAATGGGAGGGGGAACCACCGGGTTGGCTAAGTCAACAGGGAACATTGCTCGACCGGGTCTCAGCCTGGCACCGGGGCCCGGCCCCCCACAGTCTAGCTGAAAGTTTGTCAATTTTATTTATATTTTCTTTTTTAAGTTTATTTTTGAGAGAGAGATAGAATGAATGGGGATGGGGGCAGAGAGAGAGGGAAAGAGAGAATCCCAAGCAGGCTCTGCACTGTCAGCATGGAGCCCAATCTGGGCCTCGAACTCACAAACCGTGAGATCATGACCTGAGCTAAAACCAGTAGTTGAATGCTTAACTGACTGAGCCACCCAGGCACCCCATTTTTATTTATATTTTCAAAGAAGTAGTTCATAGTTTCATTGATGTTTCCTATTGTCTTTTTTTGTCCATATTTCATTTATTTCCACTCTGATCTTTATTATTTTCCTCCTACCAACCTTAGGCTTCATTTATTCTTACTATAGTTCCCTTTGGTGCAAAGTTAGACTGTTTAATTGAGGGTTTTGTTGTTTCTTCAGAAAGATCTGTACTGCTGTGTACCTCCCTCTTAGAACTGCTTTTGCTGCATTTTGATGTTATTTTCCTGTTTTCATTTGTCTCCAAATTTTTAAAATTTTATTCTTTAATTAAAATTTTTTCTCAGTGTTTATTTTTATTTTTGAGAGAGAGAGACAGACAGAGCATGAGTGGGAGGAAGGGTAGAGAGGGAGAGGGAGACACAGAATCCGAAACAGGCCTAGGCTCTGAGCTGTTAGCACAGAGTCTGACAAAGAGCTTGAACTTGGAAATGGTGAGATCATGACCTAAGCCAAAGTCTGATTCTTAAATGACTGAGCTACCCAGGTGCCCCTGTCTGTAGATTTTTTAAACATTTCTTCTAGGTATTTATTTCTTCGATGCTCTTGTGGTTGCTTTGTAGCATGCTGGTTAATTCTCACATTTTTGTTGTTTTCTTCTTGATAATTGGTAATTCCATATCATTATGGTTGGAAAAGGTGCTTGATATAATATCAATTTTGAATTTATTTAGATTTTCTTTTTTATGTGGCCTAACATTGATCTGGTCTGGAGAATGTTTTATATGCACTTGAGAAGCATGTGTATTCTGCTATTTTTGTACTGAATGTTCTGTATATATCTATTAAGTCCACCTGGTTTAAGGTGTTGTTTAAGGCTGATGTTTCCTTATTGATTTTCTTATTTCTGTCAGATGATATAAGTAGGGTGTTAAAATCCCCTACCATTATTGTATTGTTGATTTCCCCTTTTTGGTGTGTTAATATTTGCTTTATATATTTTGATGCTTCTATATTAGATACATATATATTTGTAAATTTTATATTTTCTTGCTTGATTGACCTCTTTATCATGAAATGCCCTTCCTTGTCTTTTATTACAGTGTTGGTTTTAAAGCTTATTTTGTCTGATATGAGTATAGCTATACCAGCTTTCTTTTCATTTCCATGGAATATTGTTTCCATTCCTTCACTTACAGCTTGTGTGTATCCCTACTTCTGAAGTAACTCTCTTGCAGGCAATATATAGATGAGTCTTGTTTGTTTTTTGTTTGTTTGTTTATAATCCATTTGGCCAGCTGTCTTTTGAGTGGAACATTTGGTCCATTTATATTTAAAATATTACTGTTAGATCTGTACTTATTGCCATTTGGTTAATTGTTTTCTGGCTGTTTTTGTAGTTCCTCTCTGTTCCATTTTCTTTCTCTCTTTCCTTGTGTTTCATTGTCTTTCTTTAGTGTTGTGTTTAGTTTTTTTATTTACTTATTTACTGTAAGGTTTTGCTTTGTGGTTACTGTGAGATAATTTATGTATACAACATATATAACATCCTATCAACCTTTTAGGTTGATATCGACTTGAACTTACTCCAAAATAGTACACTTTTACCATCTCCCCCATTTTATGTTTTTGATGTCACATTTTATCTCCTATTTTATGTATCACTTAATTATTGTAGTTTTCTTTTACTGTTTTTGTCTTTTAACCTTCATACTAACTTTATGAGTTAACTTATATACTACCTTCACTACATATTAAATCTTACAGAGAGATTTTTACTTTCAAATGTTTTCTGGTTGTTAATTAGTGCCATTTCTTTTCGACTTAAAAGATCCCTTTAACATTTCTTGAAAAACCAGTTTAGTGGTGATGAACTCCTTTAGCTTTTGCTTATCTGAAAAACTATCTCTCCTTCAATTCTGAGTGATAAACTTACTGGGTAGAGTGTTCTTGGTTGGAAGTTTTTTCCTTTTAGCACTTTGAATATGTCATGCCACTCCCTTCTGGCCTGCACAGCTTGGGCTGAGCAATCTGCTGATAGCCTTGTGGGGTTTTCTTTGCAACAAGTTGCTTGTACTGCTTTTAGATTTTCTTTTTTTTTTTTAATTTCTAAAAATTTTTTTAAAATTTATTTTTGAGAGAGAGAGAGACAGACAGAGTGCAAGCAGGGGAGGGACAGAGAGAGAGGGAGACACAGAATCCAAAGCAGGCTTCAGGCTCTGAGCTGTCAGCACAAAGCCCGATGCAGGGCTCAAACTCATGAACTGCAAGATCATGACCTGAGCCAAAGTTGGACACTTAACCAACTGAGCCACCTAGGGCACCCTAAGATTTTCTCTTTAATTTTTGACATATTAATAATAATGTGTGTTGGCATGGATCTCTTTGGGTTTATTTTACTTGGAACTCTCTGGGTTTCTGGATCTGGGTGTCTGTTTCCTTCCTTAGGTGAGGGAAGTTTTCAGCCATTATTTCTTCAAATAAGTTTTCTGCCTCTTTCCTTTCTCATCTCCTTTGGTATCCCTATAATGCAGATATTATTTCACTTGATTTTGTCCCATAGATCTCTTAATTTATCATCTTTTTTTTAAGAATTCCTTTTTCTTTTTGCTGCTCTGTCTGGGTGATTTCCAGTGCTTTGTTTTCCAGTTCTGTGATCCATTCTTCTGTTCTATCCAATCTGCTGTATAACCCTCTTCGTGTATTTTTCAGTTCAGTTATTATATTCTTCAGCTCTGATTTCGGTTTCATACTTTCTTATATCTTATATCTCTTTGTTGAAGTTCTCACTGTGTTCATTCATTCTTCTCCTAAGCTTGGTGAGCATCTTTATGCCTATTACTTTGAATTCTTTATCTGGTAAATTACTTATCTCTGGAGCAGTAAGGTCTTTTTCTGATGTTTTGTCTTATTCTCTCATTTGGAACATACTTCTCTGTATCCTCATTTTGTTTGGCTGTGTTTGTTTCCCTCTGTTAGGCAAAACAAGTACTTCTTTCAGTCTTGAAGAAGTGGCTTTGTGTAGATGATGAAACTTCTCATTCACCATTGATTAGTTCTTGGTTGTCTCTTGAACATTTGTGATCGTCTGTGAACAGCCTGATTTTTATTCTTGATATGTCTGTATTGTTGATGGTATGCCAAGACCTGTCTGTGTTCCAGGGAGAGGAATCTTATTCAGCACCTAGTTTCAGGCTGAATGGAAGCCAGACCCTCAGGCAGCAGCTTTTAATATATGCAAATATATGCAGTCCTGTGGGGCTACAATTGTAAACTCTGTTGGCCTCCAGATCTAGAGATGGAGGTGTTCCCTGGGCAACAGTTGTAAAAACAGGGCTGCAGATGAGTATATAAGCTCCTTTCTGGGAGGTCTTGTTGAGCTGCAGTGAGGCCAACAGGATGGGCAAGAATAATGTCTCCCTACTTATGTTCCCTGGGAGTGCCTTTGTAGCTACTGTTTGTGTGGGAAACCTGAAGACTCTTTCTTAGGCTGAAGCTCCAGGATAAATAGGCCTTTTTCAAGGAAGACTGGGCGTGCAGTGCCCTGGGGGGTTGGCCTGCCAAGAACTGTCTTCTGATGGTAAGAGTCCCTTGGAGCTCAGGACTTTCAGCCCTCTTGGCCACCAAGGCCAAGTGAACAAAGGGCATTCCCTGTGTAGTTTGCACACACCTGCTCCGAAAGGTGCGCTCACCAGGTTCAGAAAGGCAGGGGGGAAATGTCTTGACTGCATGTGACTGAAGGCTTCTGTGATACTGTGGGAGAGTGCCCTGTCTCTGTGCCTGTATGGCCCCAGGTTGGTGGCAGGAGAATGTCACAACTGCTCCCACTTGCCAGTCCAAGCAGGGTATGGGGGATTGCTATGACCGCTCCCACTGCCCAGCTGCAGGTAAGCAGCAGGATGTCACTGAGGCCACCTGTCCCACCAGCCCCAGGGAGGCAGTGAGAGGGTGCAGCATCCAGTGTGCTACCCTGGCAGGTTAGGTAGAGAGCACACAAAAGGAGTTAGCCTTGCCTTTGTCTCTGGCAGAGTCCCAACTGTCCCTTACTTCTGCAGCAGATTCCCCCAGATCAGCAAATGAATTCCCTTCAAATTGGTGCTTTTGTGCTTGATCCTGGGATGAGTGAGACTGTAGGTGAGCCTTTAAAATGAGAATCTCAGTTTCCTATAGTACTTTGGGTCCCTTGGATGTCAGCCCTGTTGGTTTTCTAAGCCAGACATTTTTGGTGCAGCTCTGAAGTGTTGGAGTGCCTAATGTGGGGCACCAACCCCTCACTCATCTGGCAGAGGTGCTGGACTGGTGAGATCCCTCTCTGTTGTGTCTCCCTGCCTATTGGATGTAGGGTTTTTTGGCAAGACAGTGTCTCTACCCCTCTCAATGTGGTCCTTTTATCCTTTGTTGTAGAGAAGCAGTTCATCTAGTTTTCAGATCCTTTTCAGAGAGAAATTGTTAGAAGGTACAGGAGAGACATGAAGTATCCCCCAAACTGAGAAGGCACTTGGAGACCGGAAAATGAAGTAGGCCACTCCATACAGTTTACACAGTGTTTTACTTCAGGTAACTTACTGACAGGGGGATTGGGTGGAAGACTGACTATTCACAGCAACTGTATAGTTATTCTCCGCCAAATCCAGACCTTAGTCCACAAACCTTATAGAGCAAAGGGACTCATAGAAGGGCACCATACTGAGATCAGAGGGTTCACACACACCGCAGAGAGCTTGAATGTGTCTAATTGACAGCTAACTTTTAATTAGATCTTACAGCCTCACCTGTGCATCAGGAAGGGGAAAGACTATTATTTCTAAAAGATTAATGGGAGACCAAAACAACCTTCTCCCTATTTTGGTCTTGGTGGGCATTTCTAAGGTATGATTATTCATTTCCATGGAATGGCTACATGGAACCTGTAGCCCCAAGAAAGGTCATTGAGCAACCATGAACAAGATGGAGGGCTAAAGATGGAGTCGGTATTGTCAGCATTCCTACACAAATGATCTACATGTAGCTGTAGATTTTGTGTGTCCATGGGAGGAGATGAGTTCAGGATCTTCCTATGCTGCCATCTTGGACCCCCTGATTTTTAATACAGTTAATTTGACATAGTCTGCATTCCATTATTCCCCCCACATGTGGTCGATTTCTTTAAAAAATTTTTTTATGTTGAAATAGTTACAAATTCTTGGGAAATTGCAAAAATCATATGGAGAGGTCCATTGGGCACCATACAGAAGATTCCCCCGGTGGTTACATCTTGCATAACTGCAATATAATATCAAACTCTAGAAAATGATATTGGTACAATATGCATATATACCCATATGTCATTTTTTTCAAATGTGTAGTAGATTTACACAGCCACCACCTAATTCAAGATACAGAACTGTTGTATCACCACCAAGACCTTATTCATGCTACCCCATTATAGTCATATATTTTCTTCACCACCACTGCCCTCCCCTCCCCACCACCCCGCTGCTGCCACCGACTATGCCTGGCAACCATTGATTTGTTCTCCATCTCTGTAATTTTGTTTTTTCAGGAATGTTATATAAATGTAATTGTGTGTGATTCCATATATATGTAGAGTTATATGTGACCTTTAGAGTAGATTTTTTCACTCAGTGTAATGCTTTTGAGAGTCATCCAAGTTGTTGAATTTGTCAATAGTTAATTCTTTTTTATTATTGAGTAGTAGTGCATGGCATGGATTTACTGGTTGATTTCTTTTTAAATTTGCATATTATAAAATTAATTCTCTCTGATGTATATGTAGTTCTATGGATTTTGACAAATGGATAGATTTCTATCTCTACCCTCCCAGTGTCATTCAAACACTTCTATCATCCCCAAAGTCCCCTCATGCTGCCCCTTTGTAGTCAGCCACTCACCCTTCTCCCCAAATCCCTGGAAACCACTGATTTCTTTTATGTCCTGTTAGGTTCACCTTTTCCACAATGTCATAAAAATAACTGGAATTAGGCAATATGTTACCTTTTGGGTCTGACTTCTTTCACTTAGCAAAACAAATGTAAGATTCCATATTGTTGTATGAATTGTTCCTTTTATTGCTGAATGGTATTGTTGTATTCTAGTATATGGATGTACCACAGTTGTTCATTTGCATGTTGAAAAAAATCTGAATTGTTTCCAGTTTATGGCAACTGTGAATAAAACTACTATAAACGTTTGATTACAAACTTTTATATGAACATAAATTTTCATTTCTCTTAGATAGATATCTGAGAGTAGGATGGTTGTGTCATATAGTAGGTGTGTGTTTCACTTGATAAGAAATTGCCAAACCATTTTGCAGAGTTGCTGCATTTTTTTGCATTTCCTCGGGTGGTGTATGAGAATTCCAGTTGTTTTGTGTCATCACCAGTACTTGCAGTTGCTTTTTGTTAATTGAAATTATTATTTAGATAATTGTGGATTCATATGCAGTTGTAAGAAATAATACAGAGAGACCCAATATACCTTGCACCTAATGTCTCCTAATGGTACATCTTGCAAAACTGTAGTACAATATCACAGGCAAAATAACAGCAATGATACAATCCACCAATCTTGTTCAGATTTCCCTACTTTTACTTGTGCTCCTGTCTGTGCACTGGTGTGTGTGTGTGTGTGTGTGTGTGTGTGTGTGTATTTGGTTCCCTACAGTTTATCACACGTGTAGGTTTGTATGTCCAGCACCACAGTCATGATCCAGGGGAGCTCCATGACCACAAGGGTCGCTCATTTTGTCCTTTCATAAACATAACCATCTCTTTCTTGTACACCATACCTCATGCCTGACTCTGGCAACCACTAATATGTTCTCCATTTCTATAATTTTGTCATTTCAAGAATGTTACCTATACAACTCAACAATAAAAAGACAAATAAACTCTTTAATGGACAAAGGACATCAATAGCCATTTCTCCAAAGAAGATACACAAATGAATAATAAGCACATAAAAGATGTTCAACATAATGTCATTAGGGAGATGCAAATCAAAATCGCAGTTAGGTATCCCTTCAGAGCCATGAAAATTGCTCTAATTCTTTTTAAAAAGGATAGTAAGTATCGGAAACGATGTAGAGAACTTCGAACCCTTGTACATTGCTTTTGGAAATGTAAAATGTTGTAGTGGCTGTGGGAGACAGTTGGACAGTTCCTCAAAAAAGTTAAATGCAAATGCTGTATCACTTAGCAATTCTTCTACTAAACCCGAGACAATTGAAAACATGTTCACACAAAAACTTGTACATGAATATTGAAAGCAATATTATTCATGATAGCCAAAAGGTGGTTGTTGGAAACAACCCAAGTGCCCATCCACTGATGACTAGATAAAATGTGTTCTATCTATACAGTGGGATATTATACAGACATAAAAGGGAATGAAGTACTGATACATGCTGCAACATGGATGAACCTTGAAAGCATTACACCAAATGATAGAAGCCGAGCACAAAAAGGCCACTTATTCTGTGATTCCATTTAAATGAAGTATCTAGAATAGGCAAGAACATAGAGATAGAAAGCAGATTAGTGGTTCTCAGAAACTAGTGGGTATGTGGAATGGTGAGTGACTGCTAACAGGTATGGGTGTTTTTTTGTTTTTTGTTTTTGTTTTTTTTTTTGGAGGCGATGAAACTGTTCTGTAATGTTGAAACTTACATCTACACGAAAGCCTGCATGTGGATGTTTATAGCAGTTTTAATTGCCAAAACTTGTAAGCTACTAAGATGTCCTTCAGTAGATGAATGGATCGTTGATCCAGACAATAGAATATTAGTGCTAAAAGAAGTGAACTATCAAGCCATGAAAAGACATGGAGAAACTTTAAATGTGTATTACTAAGTGAAAGAATCCAACCTGTAAAGGCTTCATACTGCATGATTCCAACTATCTACCAGTTCTGTATGATAACTGTAATGGTAGATAAATATCATTACATATTTCTCAAAACCACAGAATGTACAACACCAAGAGTTAACCCTAATATAAACTGTGGACTTTGGGTGATTGTGTCATTGCAGATTAACTGATTGTAACAAACGTACCACGCTGGTGGGGTGTTGATAGTGAGGTGGGGCGGTGCATATGTGTGGGCTTTGGGTATATGGGAACTCTCTTATTTCTGCTCAGTTTTGTTGTGAACACAAAGCTGCTTCAAAAAAAAATATCCACTTAAAAAAAAGTTCTGAAACCAGATAATGATGTTTGTTGCACAACACTGTGAATATACTAAAAAAACACTGAACAGGGGCGCCTGGGTGGCTCAGTCAGTTGAGCGACTGACTTTGGCTCAGGTCATGATCTCGCGGTCCGTGAGTTCGAGCCCCACGTCGGGCTCTGTGCTGACAGCTCAGAGCCTGGAGCCTGTTTCGGATTCTGTGTCTCCCTCTCTCTGACCCTCCCCCGTTCATGCTCTGTCTCTCTCTGTCTCAAAAATAAATGAACGTTAAAAAAAATTTTTTTTAAAACACTGAATTGGGAATTGTGAAAGGTGAATTTTATAATATGTGAATTAAAGCGCAATTGTAAAATAAGGAACGTGTTTCAAGAACATTATATAAATGGGCCCAAACAGTATATTGGGATTGGATTTTTTCACTCAGCTTAATTGCTAGAAATTCATCCAAGTTGTTGCTAGTGTCACTATTTCGTTCCCTTTTGTTGTCGAGCAGTCCTCCATGGTAGGATGTACCACAGTTTATCTCACTATTCACCTGGTAGCATTTGTCTGTTTATTTCCATTATTGGCTATTTTGAATAAATCTGTAAACATTTGGATACAGGTTTTTATTTATTTTTATTTTTTAATTATTTTTTAATATATAATTTATTGTCAAACTTGTTTCATACAACACCCAGTGTTCATCCCAACAGGTGCCCTCCTCAATGCCCATCTGTCACTTTCCCCTCTCCCCCACCCCCATCAACGCTCAGTTTGTTGTCAGTATTTAAGAGTCTCTTATGGTTTGGCTCCCTCCCTCTCTAACTTTTTTTTTTCCTTCCCCTCCCCCCTGGTCTTCTGTTAAGTTTCTCAGGATCCACATATGAGCGAAAATATATGGCATCTGTCTTTCTGTGCCTGACTTATTTCCCATAGCATAATACTCTCCAGTTCCATCCACGTTGCTACCAATGGCCAGATTTCATTCTTTCTCATGGCCAAGTAGTATTCCATTGTATATATAAACCACATCTTCTTGTGCAATTTTGATTGGGATTGCATTGAATGTGTAGATAGCTTTGGGTAGTATTGACATTTTGACAATATTTATTCTTCCAATCCATGAGCAGGGAATGTCTTTCCATTTCTTTATATCTTCTTCAATTACCTGCATAAGCTTTCTATAGTTTTCAGCATACAGATCTTTTACATCTTTGGTTAGATTTATTCCTAGGTATTTTATGCTTCTTGGTGCAATTGTGAATGGGATCAGTTTCTTCATTTGTCTTTCTGTTGCTTCATTGTTAGTGTATAAGAATGCAACTGATTTCTGCACATTGATTTTGTATCCTGCCACCTTGCTGAATTCATGTATCAGTTCTAGCAGACTTTTGGTGGAGTCTATCGGATTTTCCATGTATAATATCATGTCATCTGCAAAAAGCGAAAGCTTGACTTCATCTTTGCCAATTTTGATGCCTTTGATTTCCTTTTGTTGTCTGATTGCTGATGCTAGAACTTCCAGCACTATATTAAACAACAGCGGTGACAGTGGGCATCCCTGTCGTGTTCCTGATCTCAGGGAAAAAGCTCTCAGTTTTTCCCCGTTGAGGATGATGTTAGCTGTGGGCTTTTCATAAATGGCCTTTATGATCTTTAAGTATGTTCCTTCTATCCCGACTTTCTCAAGGGTTTTTATTAAGAAAGGGTGCTGGATTTTGTCAAAGGCCTTTTCTGCATCGATTGACAGGATCATATGGTTCTTCTCTTTTTTTTTGTTAATGTGATGTATCACGTTGATTGATTTGCGAATGTTGAACCAGCCCTGCATCCCAGGAATGAATCCCACTTGATCATGGTGAATAATTCTTTTTATATGCTGTTGAATTCGATTTGCTAGTATCTTATTGAGAATTTTTGCATCCATATTCATCAGGGATATTGGCCTGTAGTTCTCTTTTTTTACTGGGTCTCTGTCTGGTTTAGGAATCAAAGAAATACTGGCTTCATAGAATGAGTCTGGAAGTTTTCCTTCCCTTTCTATTTCTTGGAATAGCTTGAGAAGGATAGGTATTATCTCTGCTTTAAATGTCTGGTAGAACTCCCCTGGGAAGCCATCTGGTCCTGGACTCTTATTTGTTGGGAGATTTTTGATAACCGATTCAATTTCTTCGCTGGTTATGGGTCTGTTTAAGCTTTCTATTTCCTCCTGATTGAGTTTTGGAAGAGTGTGGGTGTTTAGAAATTTGTCCATTTCTTCCAGGTTGTCCAATTTGCTGGCATATAATTTTTCATAGTATTCCCTGATAATTGTTTGTATCTCTGAGGGATTGGTTGTAATCATTCCATTTTCATTCATGATTTTATCTATTTGGGTCATCTCCCTTTTCTTTTTGAGAAGCCTGGCTAGAGGTTTGTCAATTTTGTTTATTTTTTCAAAAAACCAACTCTTGGTTTCATTGATCTGCTCTACAGTTTTTTTAGATTCTATATTGTTTATTTCTGCTCTGATCTTTATTATTTCTCTTCTTCTGCTGGGTTTAGGCTGCCTTTGCTGTTCTGCTTCTATTTCCTTTAGGTGTGCTGTTAGATTTTGTATTTGGGATTTTTCTTGTTTCTTGAGATAGGCCTGGATTGCAATGTATTTTCCTCTCAGGACTGCCTTCGCTGCATCCCAAAGCGTTTGGATTGTTGTATTTTCATTTTCGTTTGTTTCCATATATATTTTAATTTCTTCTCTAATTGCCTGGTTGACCCACTCATTTGTTAGTAGGGTGTTCTTTAACCTCCATGCTTTTGGAGGTTTTCCAGACTTTTTCCTGTGGTTGATTTCAAGCTTCATAGCATTGTGGTCTGAAAGTATGCATGGTATAATTTCAATTCTTGTAAACTTATGAAGGGCTGTTTTGTGACCCAGTATATGATCTATCTTGGAGAATGTTCCATGTGCACTCGAGAAGAAAGTATATTCTGTTGCTTTGGGATGCAGAGTTCTAAATATATCTGTCAAGTCCATCTGATCCAATGTATCATTCAGGGCCCTTGTTTCTTTATTGACTGTGTGTCTAGATGATCTATCCATTTCTGTAAGTGGGGTGTTAAAGTCCCCTGCAATGACCACATTCTTATCAATAAGGTTGCTTATGTTTATGAGTAATTGTTTTATATATCTGGGGGCTCGGGTATTTGGCGCATAGACATTTATAATAGTTAGCTCTTCCTGGTGGATAGACCCTGTGATTATTATATAATGCCCTTCTTCATCTCTTGTTACAGCCTTTAATTTAAAGTCTAGTTTGTCTGATATAAGTATGGCTACTCCAGCTTTCTTCTGGCTTCCAGGAGCATGATAAATAGTTCTCCATCCCCTCACTCTCAATCTAAAGGTGTCCTCCGATCTAAAATGAGTCTCTTGTAGACAGCAAATAGATGGGTCTTGTTTTTTTATCCATTCTGATACCCTATGTCTTTTAGTTGGCGCATTTAATCCATTTACATTCAGTGTTATTATAGAAAGATATGGGTTTAGAGTCATTGTGATGTCTGTATGTTTTATGCTTGTAGTGATGTCTCTGGTACTTTGTCTCACAGGATCCCCCTTAGGATCTCTTGTAGGGCTGGTTTCGTGGTGACAAATTCCTTCAGTTTTTGTTTGTTTGGGAAGACCTTTATCTCTCCTTCTATTCTAAATGACAGACTTGCTGGATAAAGGATTCTCGGCTGCATATTTTTTCTGTTTAGCACACTGTAGATATCGTGCCAAGCCTTTCTGGCCTGCCAAGTTTCAAAGGAGAGATCAGTCACGAGTCTTATAGGTCTCCCTTTATATGTGAGGGCACGTTTATCCCTTGCTGCTTTCAGAATTTTCTCTTTATCCTTGTATTTTGCCAGTTTCACTATGATATGTCGTGCAGAAGATCGATTCAAGTTACGTCTGAAGGGAGTTCTCTGTGCCTCTTGGATTTCAATGCCTTTTTCCTTCCCCAGTTCAGGGAAGTTCTCAGCTATAATTTGTTCAAGTACCCCTTCAGCACCTTTCCCTCTCTCTTCCTCCTCTGGGATACCAATTATGCGTATATTATTTTTTTTTAGTGTATCACTTAGTTCTCTAATTTTCCCCTCATACTCCTGGATTTTTTTTATCTCTCTTTCTTTCAGCTTCCTCTTTCTCCATAACTTTATCTTCTAGTTCACCTATTCTCTCCTCTGCCTCTTCAAGCCGAGCCATCGTGGTTTCCATTTTGTTTTGCATTTCGTTTAAAGCGTTTTTCAACTCCTCGTGACTGTTCCTTAGTCCCTCGATCTTTGTGGCAAGAGATTCTCTGCTGTCCTGTATACTGTTTTCAAGCCCAGCGATTAATTTTATGACTATTATTCTAAATTCACTTTCTGTTATATTGTTCAAATCCTTTTTGATCAGTTCATTAGCTGTTGTTATTTCCTGGAGATTCTTCTGAGGGGAATTCTTCCGTTTGGTCATTTTGGAGAGTCCCTGGCGTGGTGAGGACCTGCAGTGCACTTCCCCTGTGCTGTGGTGTATAACTGGAGTTAGTGGGCGGGGCCGCAGTCCGACCCGATGTCTGCCCCCAGCCCACCGCTGGGGCCACAGTCAGACTGGTGTGTGCCTTCTCTTCCCCTCTCCTAGGGGCGGGATTCACTGTGGGGTGGCGTGTCCCGTCTGGGCTACTTGCACACTGCCAGGCTTGTGTTGCTGGGGATCTGGCGTATTAGCTGGGGTGGGTAGGCAAGGTGCACGGGGGGTGGAGGGGCAGGCTTAGCTCGCTTCTCCTTAGGTGATCCACTCCAGGAGGAGCCCTGTGGCAGCGGGAGGGAGTCAGATCCGCTGCCGCAGGTTTGGCTCCGCAGAAGCACAGAGTTGGGTGTTTGCGCGGAGCGAGCAAGTTCCCTGGCAGGAACTGGTTCCCTTTGGGATTTTGGCTGGGGGATGGGCGGGGGAGATGGCGCTGGCAAGCGCCTTTGTTCCCCGCCAAGCTGAGCTCTGCAGTCCGGGGGCTCAGCAGCTCTCCCTCCCTTTGTCCTCCAGCCTTCCCGCTTTCCGAGCAGAGCTGTTAACTTCTGACCTCCCAGACGCTAAGTCGCGCTTGCTGTCGGAACACAGTCTGTCCGGCCCCTCTGCTTTTGCCAGCCAGACTCGGGGGCTCTGCTTGGCCGGCGAGCCGCCCCTCCGCCCCGGCTCCCTCCCGCCAGTCCGTGGAGCGCGCACTGCCTCGCCGCCCTTCCTACCCTCTTCTGTGGGCCTCTCGTCTGCGCTTGACTCCGGAGACTCCGTTCTGCTAATCCTCTGGCGGTTTTCTGGGTTCTTTAGGCAGGTGTAGGTGGAATCTAAGTGATCGGCAGGACGCGCTGTGAGCCCCGCGTCCTCCTACGCCGCCATCTTCCGGCAAAAAACCAAACCACATCTTCTTTATCCATTCGTCAGTTGATGGACATTTAGGCCCTTTCCATAATTTGGCTATTGTTGAAAGTGCTGCTATAAACATTGGGGTACAAGTGCCCCTATGCATCAGCGCTCCTGTATCCCTTGGGTAAATTCCTAGCAGTGCTATTGCTGGGTCATAGGGTAGATCTATTCTTAATTTTTTGAGGAACTTCCATACTGTTTTCCAGAGCGGCTGTACCAGTTTGCTTCCCACCAACAGTGCAAGAGGGTCCCTGTTTCTCCACATCCTCTCCAGCATCTGTAGTCTCCTGATTTGTTCATTTTAGCCACTCTGATCTGGCACGAGGTGGTATCTCAGTGTGGTTTTGATTTGTATTTCCCTGATGAGGAGTGACGTCGAGCATCTTTTCATGTGCCTGTTGGCCATCTGGATGTCTTCTTTAGAGAAGTGTCTATTCATGTCTTCTGCCCACTATTTCACTGGATTATTTGTTTTTCAGATGTAGAGTTTGGTGAGTTCTTTATAGATTTTGGATACTAGCCCTTATTACCCAGTATGTCATTTGCAAATATCTTTTCCCATTATTTTGGTTGCCTTTTAGTTTTGTTGATTGTTTCCTTTGCAGTGCAGAAACTTTTTATCTTGATGAGGTCCCAATAGTTTATTTTTGCTTTTAATTTCTTTACCTTTGTAGATGTGTCAAGCAAGAAATTGCTGCAGCTGAAGTCACAGAGGTTTTTCCCTGCTTTCTCCTCTAGGGTTTTGATGGCTTCCTGTCTCACGTTTAGGTCCTTCATCCATTTTGAATTTATTTTTGTGAATGGTGAAAGAAAGTGGTCTAGTTTCATTCTTCTGCATGTTGCTGTCCAGTTCTCCTAGCACCATTCGTTAAAGAGACTTTTTTCCATTGGATATTCTTTCCTGCTTTGTCAAAGATTAGTTAGCCATACATTTGTGGGTCCAATTCTGGATATAGGTTTTTAAATAAACATAAGTTTTCATTTCTCTGGGATAAATGCTTGAGTGAAGTTACTGAGTTATATGGTAATTGTATGTTAGCTTTACAACAAACTACCAAACTGTTTTCCAGAGTTGCTCTATCATTTTACATTCCCACCCAGCAAACAATTTCTCACCAACATTTGGTTTTCCATTATTTTTCATTTTAGCCATTGTAATAGGTTTGTAGTGATCTGTCGTTGTAATTTTAATCAGCATTTCCTGAATGCTAATGATAGTGAACATCTTTTCATGTGCTTATTCCTTCCAAATACAGAATTTAGTTAAGCCTGTAGATTCTTCTACCATTTTACCTGTGATACAAAAGAGAAACAAGTTAAATGGTATCCTGGAGAAGCAATCAGTCAAGTTCAGAATGTAGGACATTCTACGGGCTACATGTACTAATTTCTACAACAAATAAATGGCTTGAGGGGAAAAATGTGTGTATGGGATGACTATTACAGAACTTATAACTAGATGCCACATGTGGACCTTGTTTGGATTTTGATTTGAAAAAGCAAACTAAAAGCATCTTTGAGACAATTGGGAAAACCTGAAAATGGACTACACCTTACTAAGGAATAACTGTTATTTAGACATGTTAATGGTATGGTTGTTATATGAGATGAAATTCTTATCAGATAGAGATCAATACTGAATTACTTATATGGTAATGACATATCTAGGATATGTTTTAAATAGTCTAGCAAAAAAGAACAAAGAAAAAAATGAAATTGGAGTAGAAGAACAAAGAAAAAAGGTTGACAAAATATTGGTAGTTATTGAAAATGAGTAATGCTACTTGAGGGTGTATTTTAATATTCTTACTACTTAAGATATCTGACATTTTCTATGGTAAAATGTTTGGGAAAGTGTTGATTGAAATAGCGTTTTGTATTTTAAAATAAAACACAAATGGTTGTTGCTCCGAAGGCACTTGAAGTTTTCTGTTACAAAACAGAGTCTTCCTTGAGGAAAAAATATATCTGATTCTGAAGGACAAATAATTGAAGTTTCTGTTTTAAAAAAATTCAGGCAGAAGAAAACAAAAGATTGAGGGAACTTCAGATTGAACAAGAAGAAAAATTGGCTATGGAATTGACCAAACTAAAACATGAAAGTCTAAAGGATGAGAAGATGAGGCAACAAGTAAGAGAAAACAGGTATCTTGGCCTTTATAAATTTCAGTTATTTTGTTTTTGCCTTTAAACTATTTATGTTATGCTTGGCACCTGAAAGTGAAATTTCTTTCTTTGTATCATTGCACTTAGTTAATATTTTGTCTGGAAATGCTTATTGCTTTAAGTCCTGTATATATTCATTTGAGAAAAGAAGTTGTATTCAAAGTAGTGTTTAAGGTGAAAATAAATATCACTTTCTTATCTTTCCTCTAAATGTAATTTTTTAAATGACCTAAAAAATAGACTCATGAATCCTACTCTTAAGTGAAACCTTACATAATTGAATTTTCTACCCCAGTATTACTGGAAAGTGGCTGGTCAACTATGGGTCAACACCTCTAGTGATTGCCATAGAACTTCTTTTTTCATTCAGCTGTAACTCTGAATATCTTTCCCCCATATTGTTTCAAAATTAATTTCCTTGTAACTTTCATGAATTTATCTCATTTCTGCTATCTAATAAAAAACAAACAAATTTAGTGCTTATTTAAGATATCCTTTCATATTTATGAATCCCATAAATGTTTTACTCTATAAGTTAAACATCCTTCATTCCTTCATTTGTTTCACATATAGTATAATTTCAAGCTTCACCATCCTGGTTCTCTTCTGTAGATATAATTTACATGATTATTGGTCCTTAACAAAATATTACCCCCATAATTATGTGTAATGCTCCAGGGTATTGCTTAATACCCGTACTAGAGGGACTGTTAACCACATTGTTCTAAAATATGTTTCTTAATGTTGCCTAAGACAGAATTACTTATTAGGAGCAGCCATGTCACGCTGTTGGTTAAAACTCAGGGCTAACTAAATACCCATCCTATACTTACATAGTTGAATATAATAGAAATTTATTTACTTTGATAATTGTTACATTTTTTCTTAACTGAGCCAAACTTCCTGTAGGACTATGACCCATGGGTGACCTTCAGGGATTCTAAACTTCATTAATTTATATTTATATGTTTGACAGATGTACCCATGTGTGTTTTTCTGGGTCTATAACTTTTATCAAATTCTTTTACTAATTCTTAAAGATTTAAAATTGCCACTAATGTCTTCGTATTGTTCTAGTCGCAAACTGTCTTTTTGGACATTAATTCTCCAATCATATGAGCTATCCCTTGTGGTTTTATGTTATCTGAAGATGAAACAAATATTTCATCATATTTTTGTCTAATTCACTGATCTAAAAATGAAATGGAGGAACTTTCTACTTCTGGCAATTTTTAGACAAAGTGATTCCAATAATTGCTCCCTCTGAGAACAGGTTATCTGGAGAAAGTATAAAAGTCAGATCTGGGAAAGAAGAAAACCAGAATGGTAAGCTTGGCATTTGAAGCTGCATTTCTTTTGGAAGCTTTGCTGATTCCAAAAGTATGGCTGAGAGTTAAGAACTGAAGCAGAGCTTAGCCAATAAGCATATGGCAAGGTGTTCAACATTTTAATAAACTTTATGTTTAAGATTTTTGCACCTTTGTGTATGTTTTACTTCACTAATACAGAATTCAATTTGATTTTATTAGAAAGAAACAGATGAAGAGAGTCATGTGCAAGCAGGCCAGTGGAAAATATCCAGAATGAAGCACAGAGAGACAAAAAGATAGAAAAATACAAAAGAAAGCTTGAAAGAGATAAGGGCTTTCTATCTCTTTGAAGAGATATTGGCCAAGAATGTCCAAAAATGATAAAAGACATAAAGCCACAGGTTAAAACACAACAAATGTTGAAAACTATACCTGTACTTATCCTAGTCAAACTTTTGAAATCCAACAATAAATAAAACTATGAAAATCACAAAAGCAGCCCCTCAAAAGACTATTACGTTCAGAGGAGCAACAATCAGAAGTACAACTCGATTTTGAAAGTAACAGTGAAAACGAGAAGTCCATGTATTGAAAGGGCTGAAAGAAAATAATGGCCCATCTAGAATACTATATTTTTGAAAATTTTCTTCAAATTTAAGGCAGAAGTCATTCAGCTGAGTGCTTTTTCAAATAGCGTATGCTACTTCTTAGCAGTGTCAAAACTGCTAAGAGTTTTTAATTTTGTGCATAAGCCGTGATGGAATTGTGACTGACGTGCAGAAAGGGACCAGTTTTCTGATCAGTGTTTTCATCTGCAAATTGGCAGTTCTCAAATCAAGGAAATGTTTGCAGTGATACTCAAAATACATCCTAAGTGATTAAAAACCATGTATAGTAAGATTAGCCTCTTTAAATCTAAAAGAAATGAATTTTTAAAACCCAAGGTAAATTTTTAAAGCTCATTGACATTTATTTTGAAAATAATTGACTTTGAAAGTCATGAGATTCTTTGTTATTTGATCTTTGAACACATGATTTTTTAATCCAAGAAAATATTTAAAAGACAGTTTAATTTTATCACTGCTTTTACCTTGAGATGGGACAATCACTTCCTATTTTTATTTTTTATTTTTTTAGTCACTTCCTATTTTTAGAAGTCTTTTTTAAAATTATACCACAGATCAATAATTATGTGTGATTAATAATTTCAGTTATTTAAAATTATTATGCTTAATTATATAATTAATTATACGATTTATAATTACATAATTAGCAGCTATACATGTACTATATAGTTAATATATAGTTTTATAAAAGCAAAAACAAGTATCTCATATATAATTGATAGTTAAGTTTAGCAAACACTGGCTCAAAGAGGAGACAGAGATAGGCTTCCTTTATTAAACACATAGCCACTTTGTTCCTGATGGCGGTACAGTTCGAACAGTCAAAGGTTCATAGCAACCAAGTGAATGCTGAATCAAGAAAAAGGCAACTTATAAATGGCAGCAAAGCTTTGTAGTTTTTTCATTTGTCCTTGCTCCATCCCCTCCCAGCTCTAAGGCAGTCTTGAAAGTAGTAGCCTATATTGTGAGTATCTGTCCCTCATTCTGGAGAGAGGAGAGCAGATCAGATCTTATTAGAAAATTATTATGTATGTATGTTTGAACCTACCTGGTAGCTACCTGTAGGATTGACACAAGATGCTCATCTCTGTTACACATAACTCCTAACCAACTCAGACTAGAAAAGCAAATTACATCTCTGATAAGATTTTAATATCCTTGGGGCACCTGGGTGGCTCAGTCAGTTAAGTGTCTGACTTCTGCTCAGGTCATGATCTCACAGCTGCATCAGGCTCTGTGCTGATAGCTCTGTGCTGATAGCTCGGAGTCTGGAGCCTGCTTCAGATTCTGTGTCTCCCTCTCTGTTTCTGCCCCTCCCTGTCCATTCTTTCTCTCTCTCTCTCTCTCTCTCTCTCTCTCTCTCTCTCAAAATAAACATTAAAAAACTTAAAAAAAAAAGAATTTAATATCCAGAATATATAAATGATTCCTACAATTCAACAGTTTGGACATAGGCAAAGTACTTAAGAGATTTCTCCAAAGAAGACAGACAAGGGGCAATAAGCGCATGAAAAAAAAAAACACTCAACATCATTAAGTCATTAGGGAAATTGATAGGATAGCTTTAATAAAAAAATGGAAAGTAAATGCTGGTGAAGATGTGGATAAATTGGAACCCTTGGACATTGCTGGTAGGAACATAAAATGGTGCAAGCACTGTGGAAAATAGTTTGACGATTCTCAAAAAGTTAAATATAGAACTGCCGTATGATCTATCTAGGTAGATACCCACAAGGATTGAAAATTGAGGCTTAATCAGATATTTGTACATTAATGTTTAATGCAGCATTATTCACAATAGCAAAAGGTAGGAACAACCCTGTTGTCCATCAACAACTTTGGTATGTATATACAGTGGAATATCATTCAGTTATGAAAAGGAATGAAGTTCTGATACATGCTACAATATGGCTGAACCTTGAAAGCAATATGTTAAGTGCAGTAAGCCAGACACAACAGGATAAATTACTGTGTAAATCCACTTATGTGAAATAACTAGAACAGGTAAATTTATAGAGACAAAAAGTAGTAAGAGATTACCAGAGGCTAGGAAAAGAGAGGAATGGGAAGTTACTGCTTAAATGAGTACAGCATTTCTATTTAGAATGATGAAAAAGTTTTAGAAATAGTGATGATCGTTGTAGAACATTGTGAATGCAACTAACACCACTGAATTGTACACTTAAAATAGTTAAAAATGGCAAATTTTTCTTTTTTGTATTGTACCACAATAAAAAAATTATAATATGAAAACCCTCAAACTTATGGGGTTTAGCTAAAGCTGTTGCTCAAGAGTAATTTATAATCTGAAATGACTATTAGAAATGAAGGCTCAATCTGGATATTAGAGAATGTACACCAAATTTCCATCTGGAATGATTATAAAAAGAATGTAGGAAGAGAATAATAAGAGCAGAAACAAATGAATTAGAATGTAAACATAAAGTAGAATGAAATCCAGGATTGTGCCTTTAAAAAGGCTAATAAAATTGATTACCTCTGGTTAGAATGGTATAGTGTAAAAGAGAATGAATGCATAAATAACCAATTTTAGGAATGGATGATAAGATATCACTGTAGATCATACAAATGTTTACTAGATCATAGCAAGATATTGTGAATAATTTGATACAAATAAATTTGAAAATTAGATAAATTCTTAAATAGAACTATTTACCAAACTGGCATATGTAGAAACAGAAACATAAATGTTTCTATAACTTTTGAAGATATTACACCTATAATTAACCTTTTTAACAAAGAAACCTACATAGCTAGGTGGTTGGTGAATTTTACCAAACATTCAAATAATAACCCTGATCTCACATAGTTTTGCAGAGTGGGAAAAGAAGAAACACTTTCCAATTGATTGTAATCAGATCAGTACCTGAGTAGGGTAAGAACATTATAGACTAATTTTTCTCTTGAATTTAGCTACTGTAATCTGAAATTAGTTAATGTCAAATCCAACAGTGTGTGAGAAAGATAAAAATCTGACTAAATTTAACTTATTCTAAGAATACAAACTTGTTTTAACATTAGAAAATCAGTAAGTGTAATTCATCCGATGAACAGAATATAATAGAAAAACTGTATGAGCAGAAAAAAACCAATTGGTAGAAATCAACATCACTCTAAGATTAAAAGAGGATTAGCAAATTAGGAATAAAAGGAGTTTACAGTAACATCATACTTAATGGCAAACATTAAACACTTTACTTATATTAAGAAGACAGGAATGCTTGCTATAACAGCTTCTCTTAATAATTGTATTGGGCACACTAGCCAGTGCAATAAGGCAAGAAAAGTAAATGAAAGTTGTTAGGATTGTCAGTAAAGAAATAGAACTTTCATTATTACCAGATGATATGATTGTGTATGTAGAGAATCCAAAAGAATCTATGTATAAATTATAAAAATAAGTTCAGCAGTGTTGTTGGATGTGAAGTCAATATACAACATTAATTGTATTTCTGTAAATTAGCAACAATTAATGAAAGTTTTAAAATAATTTGTACAAGAGCATAGAAAAGTAAGTAACTAATGAAAGAGGTGTAAAACCTCAACACTGAAAAAAAACTATTATCAATAGAGTTTTTAAAAACCTAAATAATTGGAAGGATGTGCCATGTTTATAAAATTGAAGACTCAGTATTGTAAACATGTCAAACTGATATATAAATTCAGTATAATCCTAATCAGAATCTCAGCCAGTATTGTTTATTATGACATTTGACAAGCTTATTCTAAAATGTATATGGAAATGCAAAGTACCTAGAATGGCTAAGACAATCTTTAAGAAGACCAAAATTGGAGACTTATTCTTTAGGATATGAATACTTATTATAAAGCTATAATAATTAAGATATTGTGGTTTTAGCACAGAATAAACAAATGGATTGATGAAATAGGATGGAGCAGATCTTTTCAACCAGAAAATTTAAACCCTAATGGCCTACGGCATTTGTAATGAATTAACTTACTTCCTGTGGATCTAAAACAATGCCTGCTATGTACCGTCTATGAGAGAATTAAAATATAGACTCCATTTTCTGTGAGGCTTAGTTCTCTTATGGAACCCCAGTTGAGGAATGATGGGATGGGATATTCAAAATGGATCCATGCATATATGCACACTTAAACTTTATGACACTGCAGATCCCTGGCACTACAATAGTAGTGCAGAACATTCAGAAATGGACATCTTTATAAAATGGTACTGCATCAATTAAATAGCCATATATACAAAAACGACCTTGATTTTTTACCTCACTCTACACACAGAATTCAATTCTTGAATGATTATAGTCTAAAAGTCAATGGTGAAACAAAATTTTGAGAGACTAACAAAAGAAAATAACTTTATGTCTGTGCAGTAGGCAACATTTCTTAAAACATGACACAAAAGTCATTGACAATGAAGAAACAGATGGGTGAATTAGAAAACTTCTCTTCATCTAAAGAAACAGCTATAAGAGTAAGTACAGACTGGAATAAAATATTTGCAATGATTGTAACTAACAAGAGACTTATATTAAGAACATACAAAGAACTCTTCTGTAACAAGAAGTAGACAATTTAGTCTAAAAGTGGGCAAAAAATTCTTGGACAAAAACTTCACAGAAGATGAATGACTTCACAGAAATGATTCAAACATATGAAAAGGTCTGAGTTTCATTTTATTAGGGAAACAAATTAAAACCACAGTGATATTTTACCCACAAGAGTGGTTAAAATGAAAAAGAATGACACGACTAAAAAGTGTTGCTGGGATGTGTAGCAGTGGGGGGTACTGAAGCACTATGAGTGTAAATCTCTGTACAGAGCATGGAAAGCTGGCATTTTCTATGAAATTTGAATATAGTCTACCCTGTGACTCAGAAATCTCATTCCTAGGTATATATCCAATAGAAATCTGTGCATTTGTCCTTCAAATGAAAGTCATTTATTTGCATGTTAGTTGTTTGGAATTTGATGCACTTTGTTTTGGAGAGGTAATATTATAAATTGGGATTGGGTATGTACATTGGCTTACTAATATTAGTACCTAGCTCTAATCCAACAAAAACTCTTGTAAATATGTCAGCTCCTTAGAGTAAAATATGTGGACTAACCTAGAAACTTAATCCTCATTTATATTATTACTTTTATGAAAGAAGGCAATCTTGTGTCCCATACATTTACAACTACAGCAGTGAGGGCAAGAAGGACACATCACAATACCAAGAATAGCTCTCTTCCCTACCCATGATTGTCTCTTTGGAGGTGTAGGGTACTTCTAAATTGTTTATAATTAGGTGAGTGCCTCTGTTCTAGTAAGAATTAAGATGTGCTTTAAAAATTTTTTTTTAATTTAACTTAATTTTTTGAAACAGCATGCACGAGTCAAGGAAGGGGAGAGGGAGAGGGTGACAGAGAATCTTAGGCTCCATGATCCACGCAGGGGCTCCCACGACCTTGGGATCATGATCTGAGCTGAAATTAAGAATCAGATGCTCAACTTATAGAGCCACCCCAGTGCCCCAAGATGTGCTTCTAAGTGACATCTAAGTACCCTTCTGACTCAGAATTCTCATATTCAGAAATATGACTGGCACATTAAAATGAAAAGTTGTGTATGGCATATTATTTTCCACTATAGTTAGGGAAGGGATAGATTGAAAAGCAGTTCAGAGGTTTTCTGAGGGTGATCCTCATTTTTAACAGGTAAGTAAACAAGCCCAGAGAAGTGAAGCAAACTTGCCCATGGTCATTCCTCTCCATCATTAATCATCAAAAAATAGTCATGGCTTTCAGAGTGTTTACAACCCCTCCACTATAGTTCTTGTAGCTCAATAGTGTCAGTAGCTGGACAGAAATTTTAACCAATATTGATAAAGCATCTTCTCTGAGTCAGGCACTGGCAAAAAGATTTTTAGTGATGATTATTGGAAATAAAACAGTTGTTTTGTCTGGAAAATTAATTATAATGCCTCATTTTCATTCTGATTTTCTTTAGATGAAGAGAGAAAAGAGTATTAACTTTCAAGATATTTAATATAAATATACATTTAGAAAAAAATTATTTTAAATTTCAGGTACAGATTTTTAAGATGAAAATGTGGTCCTCAATTTTAAATTTCTGTCTTTTTTTTTTAAACAGTATTGAGCTCAGAGAATTGGAGAAGAAATTAAAAGCAGCTTACATGAATAAAGAAAGGGCAGCTCAGATTGCAGAGAAGGATGCCATTAAACATGAGCAAATGGTAATCATGTTTCTGGTCATTATGTTTTCTATATTTTTAGCTTCATTTAGAAAACCAACAATAGACCAATTTTTTGAAAATTGCTACATACTATGAAGAATTTACACTGCTAGATTTCTTAAATACTTTTATGCTTTTCAGATCCTTAAGGTATAGAAACTCAGAAATTATTCAATAGTGAGCCTTGTTTAATTTAATATTAGAGCCTTTCAGAGACACAAAGAATGTGGTTGCTGTTTAGAATGAATAGCTGTACTCAGTAAGTCTGAGCATTCTTTGTGGTCTCTGACTGATAATTCTTTGACAAACCAATACAGTACAAGTTGTTAGTGTGATCAATTCATTTTAGAATGTTACTAGATTTTGCATTTGTTAAATGTTTTAAAAAGTGAACTATTTTATAATTTTAAGCAGGAAACTTTCCTGTTTTGTAAGTAGCTATCTCTATCTTTTTTCCTCTGTTTATTCCCTTTTCTAACTCCTGACATACTGCCAGATTCAGGGCAAGAGTTACTCTTGGGCAAAGGAGTTTTAAACACACTCACTAGTGGTGCTACAGTAAATGTAAAATAGGGTTTATTGAGTTAATTCTGAAAAGCAGCGTGCACACCATCACGTGAGCCTTCATGGTCCCCTGGAAAGGCTAGACATCGATGAAAAGGTCTGATTGCAATAGTACACAATCTTAGAAGTTCTTTTCTCTCGTTTCTCTATTAATACATAGAGCATTTTTGTTGTAGAGTTTCCTCTCTCTTGGATCCCTTTCAAGGATTATAAGCTATTAAAAAGAAGAGGTAGAGGTAAATGTTGTGGCTTTTAAAGTTATATTTTAGGTTAAAAAGAAAAAAAAAGTTGCAGAAAAATCAAGTTGGAGAGAAATACACATCACAGACCGTCTGTATTTTTTAAAAACTGTATATTAACATATGTGTATATATTTCAACACATATATGTTGATGCACACATACAATTAGAGGAATAATATCAAAATACTTAACCAGCACAATGCAACATAGGCATCTCATAAGAATAGATGCTGGCCACAGTGATGTGCATGCATGTGTGTTAGTACAGGAAAAGTCTGAAGGGTTGCACAGCATGCTGTTAACTGGGATTGCCTTTGGCGTGGCAGGTGGTAGGAGAGCATGAGGAGACCTCATTTCCTAAGCCATGTAGTTCTTTTCTACCCTTTCAAAAATAAAGTGGAACTGGGGCAACTGGGTGGCTCAGTTGGTTAAGCTGAGCCAGGAGTTGGTCCAACTCTTGATTTTGGCTTAGGTCATGATCTCATGCTTTGTGAGATCAACCCCACATCCTTGTGAGATTTTCTCTCTCCCTCTCTGCTCCTCCCCTCATGTTCTCTCTTTCTTTCTCTCTCAAAATAAATGAAATTAAAAACAAAAATAAAGTAGAATATGAACAGTGTACTCTTTGACCAGTAGTTTGCAGTTTTATTCTGATCATTGAAGTTTTTCCAGGTAGTTGTACATTTAAGTCTGACTCCTGAAAGAATTGCCACTATTTTCTAAATAAAATGAGTCCACAAAAATTAAAGTCAAATAGTCTTACAACTTGACTAGGTGTCAAGATACCTAGGTGCCAATATGGGCTCTGTCTGTCTGAGCTTTAGTCTTCTTAAATCTGTGAAATGAGAACATTGTATGTCTATAAGTGTGTGGCAGTGTGTACATAAATGTTTTTGTCATTTCACATTTTTTTAAAGAACCCAATACAACACGTGCTAAGAAAGTAGAAGAGAAAGAATTTTGGTCAAGTCATATTAATAGTGTATATGTTAAAAACCTCAATTAGATTAGGAATGGCATTCACATTCACATTTTAATCTTTTCTTGTCTATTTGATGCTATTTGGTATGTGATCATAATGGTCAAGGGTAATAAAAATTGCCTCAATATATTTAATTTACAACTTATTTTGTTAAGTGATTTCAAAATGCTCAAAACAAATAAGAGGTTTAACCTAGTTAAGAAGTAAGATTGTCTCTAACTCAGAGGGAATGGTCTTGAATGAGTGAATTAAAAGCTACAGAAAACAGGCACAATGATATATGTGACTCTTTTAAGTTAAAGTGATTAATAAAGGGCATTTAATAAATGAAAAATGAGAGACTTCAAAGGCTGGTGGCAAGAAAGAAAGTTTAGGCTGAGAGAAACTTCAGAGTTGCTTAGAGCTGGTTAATAGGAGACTTGTCTGAAAAAGAGTACAATCCTTACTGTAAAGGGCAGCTGATACATAATGGAGCTAAAAATTGCCTACATGACTTTTAAATAAAAGGAAAAGATTACTACTGCTTTTTTTAAAAACAGTTATTAATAAAGTGCTTCTAATTTTTTCAAATTTTTGCTGTTTTTCAAATGCGGAGTTTTTCTAATTTTCTCACACGTGGAGTTATTAGTTACACTTATCTCGTATTTCCTTGAGATCTACTTGAAGGAATGGGAAAGCATCTTTAGGGTTTGACTCATCATTCAAACCCTTCAAGTAACAGTGACTTACCTTTGCATTTACCTGGACAGATGAAAATATTTTATGCAGTACACTTTATAATATTCAATTTCACCTGTTTTGAAATATTCTATCATACTGCACTCACATTTGAAAGTAGAAAGATGAATTTTGTTTTCATAACAGAAACGTGATGCTGAAATAGCCAAAATCATGATGGAAGAACACGAGAGAGCAATAAAGGAAGAGAATGCTGCAGAGAACAAACGGAATAAAGTAAAAGCACAGTATTATCTTGACTTGGAGAAACAACTTGAGGAACAAGAAAGGAAAAAGCAGGAAGCTTATGAGCAGTTACTGAAAGAGAAACTCATGATTGATGAAATTGTTAGGAAAATCTATGAAGAAGATCAATTGTAAGTTTATCCCAGTTTCTTTACATGCCTAAAAATTGAGATGAGATTTATGTCAGGCTTGTTGTGAAGAGGAGAAGCACCTGAACAGTGCTGAATACATACTAAGTTCTCAGGAATTATTACGATCACATAAACGGAGTCCAACTCCTGTTTATCTTTGTGAGCATGATAATTATCTGGTAACAAATGCTTATTAGGTAACAGAATGATTAAACCTTTGTTTTTCTTAAATGTGCCCATATCATGTCAGAGGACTTGTCTTCTGATCATTTCTTTGCTAGACAACTGAAGTGTAGTGTACTGCTAGGCTTATGTAAACAGGTTGGTGCTTTTCTGAAGTGAGAGGCATAAAACTTCATTAATAGGTTAGAGGAAAGGTATAAGTAGTATTTTACTTGGAAAATTCATACCTGTCATTATATTTAGCAGTACATAGTGGACACTCAAAATGTTTGTGGTATGAATGAATGAATAAACTATAAATAGAAAGGCTGTTTTTTCCCACATTATCAACTGAAGGAAATGACACATTTTTATATTATTTCTTGTACTATAAAACTGTACTCAACTATTGCTTTTTTAGGGAAAGACAACAAAAGTTAGAAAAAATGAATGTAACTCGAAGGTACATAGAAGAGTTTCAGAAAGAGCAGGCTCTCTGGAGAAAAAAGAAACGTGAGGAGATGGAAGAAGAAAACAGAAAAATCATAGAGTTTGCCAACATGCAGCAACAAAGAGAAGAAGATCGAATGGCAAAAGTTCAAGAAAATGAGGAAAAAAGGCTGCAGCTTCAGAATATGGTATTAAAATAGCCACTTCTTTAACATTGGAGAAATTCAGAAATACTTGATATAGAATTTGTTTCTTATTAATGTTTGTGTGTTTCTTTAAAAATTTAATAGCTGACTCAGAAATTGGAAGAAATGCTGCGGCAACGTGAAGATTTGGAACAAGTGAGACAAGAATTATACCAGGAAGAACAAGCTGAAATACATAAGATGAAACTAAAAGTAAGTTTTGGAAATGGAAAGAATGATTAACATAGAGAAGAATATCATTTTGAGATGAAGCAGTAGAAAAATAGTAGATTTAAACCCAGCCATATTGATAATTACATTATGTGTAAATAGCATAATCACTGCAATTAAAAGAGAAATTTTCAGGCTGGATAAAAAAGTCATACCTAGGTAACAGTTCACAAACTGCATAGAAAGTATGATTCAACTGTGTTATCTATAAGACACACAATTTAAATATGAAGACATATAGTTTAAAAACAAAAGGATGGAGAGAGATATACTAAACACTAATCAAAAGCAAGTGGTGTTGGAAATCATGGTAAATTCATCTAGAGGATATAATAGTCCTAAAGGGTGGATGAACCTAAATAAAGCTTTAAAATGCATGAAGTAAAACTGAAAGGAGAAAGAGACAAATCCATAATTATAGTTGAAGATTTCAGTATCCCTTCTCATTAATATATAGAATAAGTAGTCAGAAAACCACAGGCTATATGTTCAACAACATCAAAAACCTTGACCACAAGTCAAGATGATTGGCCAGTTTTCTAATTGTGTTGTTAATTTATCGTAGAGTTTTGAGAGTTCTTTATGTATTATAGATATTAGTCATTTGTCAGGTATGTGGGTTTCATATATTTTCTCTTGGTCTATAGTTTGTCTTTTTATCTTTTTAACAGGGTCTTCTTCCAAGCAAATGTTTTCAGTTTCTTTGAGGTCCAATTTGCTAATTTTATTTTTTTTAGATCATACTTTGGTATCAATTCTAGGAAGTCTTTGCTTAGATCCTGAAGAATTTCTCCTTTTTTTCCTAAAACTTTTTGCCTTTTCCATTTAAGTCTGTGATCTATTTTCAGTTAATATTTTGTGTGGGATGTGAAACTTAGGTCAAAGGTTTTTGCTTTTAGATATTTAGTTGCTCTACATCATTTGTTGAAAAGATTTTCTATCCTACATTGAATTGCTTTTGCAACTTTATTAAAACACAGTTAAGTATATTTGTGTGGATCTGTTCCTGGGATCTCTATTTTGTTCTGTTGATCTATGTATCTGTCCCTCCACCAATACCAGACAGTTTTGGTTATTGTAGCTATGTAATGCTTCAAATTTGCTTTAGCCTTTTCATACATATTTTTAAAAATTTTTTTTAATGTTTATTTATTTTTGAGACAGAGAGAGACAGAGCATGAACGGGGGAGGGTCAGAGAGAAAGGGAGACACAGAATCTGAAACAGGCTCCAGGCTCTGAGCTGTCAGCACAGAGCCTGACGTGGGGCTTGAACTCAGACCGCGAGATCATGACCTGAGCCGAAGTCGGACACTTAACTGACTGAGCCACCCAGGCACCCCAGCCTTTCCATACATATTTTTGAATAATCTTGTCTCTAAGTACAAGTAAGTCTTTTAGGATTTTGAGAGGAATTGCATTAAATCTAAGTATCAATTTGGGGAGAACTGACGTGTTCACTGTTGAGTCTACCAGTCCATGAACATAGTATGATTCTCCATTTATTTAGATCATCTTTGTATTTTTTCTTGTGTTTCATAGTTTTCATCGTACAAATCCTGTATGTGCTTTGTTTTTATATTTAAGTATTTCTTTTTTTTGAATAATTGTAAATGGAATTTTAGTTTTAATTTCAGTGTCCACGGACTCATTACTAGTGAATTCACTTTTTTTATATTTATCTTGTATCTCACAACTTTGTACTGTAGGAGTTGTTTTTCTTTTTTTTTTTTTTTTACCTACCCAGTTATGTTTTCTGAGAATAGGGACAGTTTTAATTCTTTTTTATCTGTATCCTTTTTATTTCCTTTTCTTGCCTTACTGTTCTGGCTAAAACTTCTAGCATTGTCTACCACTGTGATGAGTAACAGTGATGAGATAGATATCGGCTTTCTTTGTTGTCTATCTTCAGGGAAAGCATTTTGTTAATTGTAGTTCTGTAGATAGATGCTCTTTATTAAGTTGAGGAAGTTCTCTTCTAACCCTATTTTCTGAAGATTTTTATCATGAAGAGATACGAAGTTTGTCAAATGCTTTTTTTTATCTATAGATATAGATATCTATATCTGTCTATCTATATAGATATCTATTTATATCTATAGATAATGTTGTGTGTTTTTTCTTTACTTTGGCGGGTTACATTTATTTTTTTTTGAATATTGAACCAGTCTGATTACTGGAATAAATCCCACTTTGCATTGGTGTATAAGTCTTTTAATATATGGCTGGATTCTATTTTCTAATATTATGCTAAGGATGTTTTCATCCATATTCATGAGGAATATTGCTTTTTAGTTTTCTGTTTTCATATTGGTATCAGGGTATTCTGATCTTCATAAAATAAATGCAGAAGTGTTCCCTCTTATGTTTTCTGGAAGATTGTGTAAAATTGGTTTTAATGCTTTGTTAAAATGTTTGGTAGTCTTTTCCAATGAAACCATCTGGCCCTGGAGTTTTATTTTTGAGAGGTTTAAATTATTAATTCAGTGTCCTTAATAGTTATAGATTAATTCAAATGATCTTATTTCATATTTGGTTACTATTAGTGACTTGTGTTTGAGAAAGTGATCCCTTTTGTCTAAGTTGTCAAACGTGTATGTAGAATTATTCATACTGTTCCCTTATTATCCTTTTGATGTCTGCAGGGTCTCCAATGCTATCCCATGTTTCATTCCTGATATTGGTAATTTGTTTCTTTGTTTTTTTGGTCACTCTTGCCTCAGGTTTTTCAAGTTTACTGACTTCTTGAAGTATAATTGACATATAAACTTGTAAGATATTTAAAGCATTATGGTGATTTGATATATGTTTATTTTGGGGAATGATTCTCCCATCTAGTTAATACATCTATCACCTCACATAATTATTTTTTAATTTCTTTTTGAAGAGAGCACTTAAGTTGGACTTTTAGCAAACTTCACTTATATAATACAGTGTTATTCACTTTAATCACCACATTTTACATTAGATCCTCAGGCCCTATGGCTGAACTTTGTACCCATTATCAACCTCTTCCTATTTCCCCTACCCTCCAGTTTATTATTTTCTGTCTCATTATATACAAAGATTAACTCAAAATAAGTGTGACAAACAAAAAGGCTGAAACTACAAAATTTCTAGAAGAAAACAGAGGAGAAAGTCTTCACCCTTGAGAAGGGTGAAGATTTTTTTGGTACAGTAAAAAAGGTATGATCCATAAAGGAAAAAGTTGCAAATTGGGTTTCATCAAAACTAACACTGTTAGGAAATTGTAAATGCAAGCCACAATCTGGGAAATAGTATTCTGTACGTGTATCTTACAAAAACCTTTTATTAAGAATATAAAAAGAACACTTATAACTCAATAATAGAATAATAAAGAACTGTTTTTTTAATGAGCAACAAGTTTGAACAAAGACTTCATACAACAAATACATGAATAGCCAAGTATACAATAGATTGTTGGTTATTAGCATTATTTTTAATATTTTTCTCCTAAAACAAAACATCATTTTAGATAAACTGGAAAGAGTTACCATGTATTGATATCAAAACCCTTTTGGGTGTATATTCTTAATGATTACTGCATGTAAGAACGTAAAATATAGGGGCACCTGGGTGGCTCAGTTGGTTAAGTGTCCGACTTGGGCTCAGGTCATGATCTTGTGGTTCGTAGGTTCAAGCTCCACGTTGGGCTCTGTGCTGACAGCTTAGAGCCTAGAGCCTACTTCGGATTCTGTGTCTCCCTCTCTCTCTGCCCCTCCCCCATTCATTCTCTCTCTCTCTCTCTCTCTCTCTCTCTCTCTCTCAAAAATAATACATTAAAAATTTTTTTAAATGTAAAATATGTACATTTCTTTTTAAAAACAACTTAATGTAATCCATTTATATATACCTAATATCAAATTACCCAAAAAAGTTAAGAATAAAATGATGGATGAAGGTGTAACAGGTATATATGGACCAAGGGGAAGCAAATAGGCAAGGTTAGCATCAGATAGATAGAACATCAAATGAATCCCAGATATCACAGATGAAAGGTACAGTTGACAATGAGGGTATTACAGGATAAACATTTAATCTTCTATGTAACATTGCATTGAAGTACATAACTTGAAAAATTTTTTTAATGTTTTATTTATTTTTGAGAGACAGAGAGACAGAGTGCAAGCAGGGGAAGGGCAGAGAAAGAGGGAGACGCAGAATCTGAAGCAGGCTCCGGTCTCTGAGCTGACAGCACAGAGCCCGACGTGGGGCTCAAACTCACAAACCGTGAGATCATGACCTGAGCCAAAAGTCTATGCTTAACTGACTGAGCCACCCAGGCGCCCCTGAGCGCCCCTGAAGTACATAACTTTAAAAGCTATTAAACTTCCAAAGAAAATTTACCAGAATAATACAAGGGGAAATGGTATTTATCATCACTAGAAATTAATTACAAATATTTTCATCTTCTATCTGAAAATCTAAAAATATTATTTTCAGTTATTATTGGTTGAAGAGGAAATTTGTAGGTAATTTAGAGGATGAGATTAGTACACATCAAAATCTTATCAGATTTATAAAACTGATCTCTGAGGCAATTAATCTTTTTAAAATTTTTTTTTATATTTTATTTTTTTAATGTACCTCCAAATTCGCATTTGTGCAACAATGATTTCAGGAGTAGATTCCTTAATTCCCCTTACCCATTTAGCCCATCCTCACTCCCACAACCCCTCTAGTAACCCTCTGTTTTCCATATTTAAGAGTCTCTTATGTTTTGTCCCCCTGTTTTTATATTATTTTTGCTTCCCTTCCCTTATGTCCATCTGTTTTGTATCTTAAAGTTGAGGCAATTAATTTTTAACAAGAAATACTAGAAAAAATTATCCAGGCAGCCAACTCAGTAACTTAGAAAAACAATACAAATTCAAGTATGGGGCAAGAATATGGAAGGGAATCATAAAGATACAAGTGGAAATTTACCAAAATCAGGAAAACATATTAGAATTAATTAATCCAATTATTTAGTATTGGGTGGTAAAGCTTTTACTCTGGAAAAACATACTAAAAAGGAAAGCAAAAACAAAACTAGAAAGACTAAAAGGTCTGTAAAGAAAAAAGATTAGAAAATAATGAACGGTCATTCAATTGTATACTTATAAAATGGGAAAATCTTAATGGTACTATTTTCTGCATTAAAAATATAGTGATTTCAAAAAAATGTAGAAAAAGCCAAAATAAGATTACTAAGGATATATCCCATGTGAAAAGCTTGCTGTGCCCTGCCTCATACCCTCTTAGCCTCACCTCTAATTTCAGTGACAGCTGTGGAGAACACTTGTGAGGGTTTACACTGACTGTGCTTGACAGTGTCCTAATGTGTGGTGCTGTTGGTGGGGGCAGGGAGTGAACACCCTCTGAGGCATCCCTCAGCCAACAGTGGACAGGAATTAAGGGATAAATGCTTCTTCCTGTCAGCCTTGAGGACAGACCTGAAAGGTGCTTCATGCATTCCTCACAAGATTCTGGCAGGATTAAGCCACACTTGCCCACATAGTAACCAGTTCAGTGATGCACCCACGTGTTGGCTTTTCTCCCTTCCCTATTTCTCTCTGCTTTTCCCTCACTGCTGCTTCCTGAGATCTCTCTCTCTCTCTCATAAAATATGTATACGCAAATATTTGTGTAAGATTATGCTTTCAGAGGAGAACCCAGATACCTCTAAAAGTTTCCAGGCTCAAAGTAGTTTTTTCAGCAAATTATTTCAAACCTGCAGTGAAGAGCTATTTCTCAAACCACATTATGGGCTTTAGAATGTAGAAAAGTTTGGAAAATTATGCAGTTCATATTACATTAATATATATTCCTGATCCAGGCATATCAAAGAGTATAGGGACATTCTTCTAGTTGAAAAAAAAAATACAGTGAATGGTGTTTTGTTTTGTTTTGTTTTGCTAACATTTCCCTGATTTTTAGCCAGATGTCTTTACCGTTGATTGGATTAAACTAAAATTTGTATGGGAGATGGATGCCAGGAAATGTCAACAGTTGATTTGGTTCTATGTGTATTTTTTGTGTGCAAGGTATTAGGATAAACTCTGGAGGAATTCAAAGCTGAGACAATATCTGCCTTCAGTGAGCCTTCTGACTTCTATATAGAATACATAGAGATGAACACAAACTATAATATCATAAAAACACTGTGCCCAGCATCCCAAAGAAAAATAATATATAAGATAAATAAAATAATAAGAAATAATATGCCTTCTAGGAATTTATTTTTAGTGAGGAGATAATGCATGTATCTGAAGTAAAATTAATGATGGGAAAAATAAATGGTATCAGAGGCCCAAAAGAGAGAGATGTATGAATTACAGTGACTTTCTGGAGAAGGTAGGTTTTGAACAGATTAGATAGAGGTAAGTGAAGAAAAAGAAGTGGAACATTCAAGATAATTAACAAATAGGTGGAACAAACAGCTAATATTCCAGATTGGGTGGCTTAAAATCCACTCCTATACTTTTTTGTCTTACTTTGTTATAAAAGCTATAGAGTTAAAACCACATTTCTTTTAGCTAGAATTCTTCATAGGACCTAGGTTATCTTCCAAGTTACTCTCCACCTCAAGGTGTGAAGATAGAAGTGGGCAAAATGAGGTCACAGTCACATGTAGAAGACTGGGTCTTTGGGAGTAGTTTTGGTAGAGTTACCATCATGGAATTTGAGCCATGATGGTTAACTCTACCAAAGACAGATGGTATCCAAGATGGTGGCTGTCTCCTTGGCCATCCTGGAAGTTCTCTCATAACACCTGCTGGCCTGTAGTAAATCCCTTATAGCTTCTGTTACCTGTAAGAAACCTGACCAAACGGCTGTTATTAAGGCAATATTTTGATTGCCTTGAGGATATGGCTTACCTCCTGGAAATCGTGTTTGAATTAGGCAAGGCAGGTTACAGTTGAGAAGGAATTGTATCAGTCCTAATTGGATAGATGATAAAGCAAAAATAGTAAAATGTTACTGATAGTATCTAGGTGTTAGGTAGATGAGTGATCACTGTAAACTTCTATTTTCCAGTTATGTTTGAAATTTTTCATAATGTTAGGAAAATTAAAGCTTGTAGGAAAACACTTGAACTGCTCCAAGTAAATTTGAATTTTCCTGAAAAACTTGTGCTTGTCACTTGTAGATTATTATTCTGAAAAATATTTCCCAGTAATTTGAATCATAATTTCAGGCAAGATTCTAGAATGATTCTTTGTGGGTACAAATTTCACAGACCACAGATTTAATGATCTCAGTTATGCAAAAAAGTTTTTATGTCAGCTCCTTTCAAAATAGATACAAATTAAAATTTAAAAATAAAAGAAGGCAATCCAAAGTAACATGTCCTTTATCCAACTAGTGTTAATAGGGTGAGGGAAGGTGTTATCTTGAAAAGGCTTAATTTTTCAGCTTTATTTCATATTGTAACACTGCACTTAACCAAACTCTATCCACCCTTTCTTTATAAATCTGTTGTAAAGAAACAGTTACTGAATCAATGTTTATACGGATTGTTGTTTAGGAGGAAGCAGAAGAGAAATTAAGAAAGCAAAAGGAGTTGAAACAAGATTTTCTAGAACAAATGGCCCTGAAGGAACTAGTACTCCAGGCTGCAAAAGAGGAAGAGGAGACCTTTAGAAAAGCTACGCTAGCTAAGCTTGCTGAGGATGATCGAATAGAACTGATGAATGCTCAGAAGCAAAGAATGAAGCAGCTAGAACACAGGAGGGCTGTGGAAAAGCTTATTGAAGAGCGTCGCAACCAGTTCCTTGCAGACAAAGTAAGAAAAAGTGTTCATTTTTGTTATCACTGAACAGTAGTCAGCTCATCTATTCATCCACTCAGCATTTAACTGAGACCCTTTTATGTGCCAGGTGATGTTAGATATCTGCTTACTAGTCACATGGCATAGACATTTTCTGACCATTTATTTATGCATCTAGAATGTATTTATTGATGCTTTCTATGTGCTAGACACCGTTTGGTGTTGAGAACATATGTACAGCTAAGTCTATGACATCTATGATTTTATTTTATGGTCTTGGTTAAAGAAAATATATAAAAACAATCATTGTAAAGATATGCCAGGTACACGTGACAATAATTATACAGGTATGGGCATCTTGGTGTGGTAGACAGGGCACAGATCATGAGTGCCCTGGATGCTATTTTAAGGAAGGTGGTCTTTATCCAGGGGAACCCACTGAAGAATTAAGAAAGCTATCTGATAAGATCTGCACTTGGAAAGATGACTTGAGTAGTGGTACTGGGGGTACTGCCTGGAGTGAGACCAGAGACAGGGAGATCAGTTAGGACATTACTACCATCAGTCCATGATAGGTGGGGAAAGCCTGTGCAAATAGAGAAGGGGGCCATGTGAGAGATGTTAGGGAGATAGACTTGATGGGGCTTGCTGACCAGTTAGCTGGGTCTGGAGAGGTGAGAGCAGGATTATGCCTGCTACTACCACTAAATAATACTATTGCTTCCATCTTCAGTGAGTGAGTGGGTGATGTCCTAAAGAAAACAAAGAAAAATAGATTTCAAGGGGGTATATAATTCTATTTTGTCCACATTGATTTTGAGGCCCCAGGGGTTGATTTCTTAGTTGGAAATATGGATTTAAGAGTTGGAGATGGAACTAGGTTTGTGCCTTTGGACACATTGATTTATCTATTTTATGTTTGATTTATAAAACTGAAATAATACTTAATCTGCCACACCAGCTTGTTGTGCTTTAAGAACCAAATAAGAGGGGCACCTGGGTGGCTCAGTCGGTTAAGCGTCCGCCTTGGGCTCAAGTCATGATCTCATGGTTCATGATTTCAAGCTCCGCGTCAGGCTCTGTGCTGACAGCTCAGAGCCTGGAGCCTGCTTCACATTCTGTGTCTCCCTCTCTCTCTGACCCTCCCCCACTCACACTGTGTCTCTCTTTCCTTCAAAAATAAATAAATATTAAAAAAATTCAAAAAAAAGAACCAAATAAGATAACGTATAAGTGCTTTGTAAAGATAAACACTCTAAATATGAAGAGTACAGATTAGGCATAGGGTAAATATTTTAAAATAATTAATATAAGTGGTAGTGTAACAACTAACATTTATTGAGCTTTTACATATGTCATTCAACTATTCTAAGCTCATTTCAAGCAAATAACTTTAACCTTTCAACTCTATGAGTTAGGTAGGTCGGGGTTTTATAGCAAGTAAGTGGCAGAGCTGGAATTAAGTTAATTGATATCCTAATGATGATCTTTTCCAGTATGGGTAGGCAGAAAGAAATCTCAGGATATTCTTGTAATCAATAGATACTGATCTGCTAGGCATTCTGCTGAGTATTGGTGAGAGAACCAAAATAAATACAAGTTAATTCTGGTACTTTCTAGTGTAGTACAAAAAATGGGGTATAGATTCCCAAAACTCTCAGTTATATATAAAATTATACTAAGAATACATTTCTTAAATGTACAGTGTACATTTATAGAATTTGGTAGTTATAATTTACCAATTGTGCAATACAGTTGACCCATGAACAACACAGGGGATAAGTAAGGGTGCTGACACCTCCCCCAACCCCCACCCCAAAAATCCACATAAAATTTTTGACTCCTCCAAAACTTAACTAATGGCCTCCTGATGACCAGAAGCCTTCCTGATAACATGAAGAGTCAACTGGCACATGGGGTGCCTGGGTGGCTCAGTCAATTGAGCATCTGACTCTTGATTTCAGCTCACGTCATGATCCTAGGGTTGTGGCACTGAGTCCCACATTGGGCTCTGTGCTGTGCATGGAGCCCTGCTTAAGATATTCTCTCTCTCTCTCTCTCTCTCTCTCTCTCCCCCACTCCCTCTCCCCGCCTCTGTCCCTCTCCCCAGCTTGTGTTCTCTCTGTAAAATAAAAAAATAAAAAAGATTATCTTATTTTAAAAAAGTCAATTAGCACACATTTTATATACATATTATAAACTATATTCATATAATAAAGTAGCTAGAGAAAACAATCTTATTAAGAAAATCATAAGAGAAAATATCTTTATGGTACCATATTATATTACTGAAAAAAATCTGCAGGTAAGTGGACCCACGAAGTTCAAACCTGTGTTGTTCATGGGTCAACTGTGCATTTATGGCAGAACTATGTGGGTTTTCCTGGAAATACATAAAAGATGAATAAAAGCAGAAGAAGGCTATTCTAAGTTGGCAGCATATGGAATTACCCACAATGAGAAACTTGAGTGATAGAGGAGTTTAGACATGATACAATAGGAAATTGGTGATCACAACATGGTCTTAGGAAGAAGAGAATGTAGTGATTCAAGAGTGAGGTGATGAGTACCTAGAATAGGTTAACAAAGCATGGGAGAAGCAAGAAAGGAAGAGTTTAAATATTTTTAAAGGAATATGAGACTGGTATGTTTTGTTTTGTCTTGTTTTGTTTTGTTGGTGGATCATATAGGGTAGACTGGAGGAAGGAGTCAAAATAACTCCAAGGTTTCAACTAGGAGAACTCAAAGAATACCAAGTGCTGTTATGTTTTGAGTCAGAGAAAAAAGATAATTACTTCAGTTTATATCATGTTGGACGTGAAATAGAAATACAAATTGAAAATATCTTGAAGGCACTTGACTCAGAGGAGCAAAGCTTAGGTCAAGTTTTCCTAAACATACATATCTGGCATTAATTAGCACACAGAGATTCCAAGAATATATTATAATGAGAAACAATCAGAAGGCCAATGATGGAGTCTCAGCGAACATTCTTACTTAGGAGTAGAAGGAGGAGGAAAAAAACAATGACAAGACCAAGAGATGGTCAGAAAGGCAAGAGAATCTGGATGGTTGTAGTCACAGAAAACTAAGCGAGGTCAGCTCTTTTTTTTTTTTGTCTGCTCCATGAAGTGGGGAGGTGGGGGGGATACTTGGAGTTCAATTTTTAGGACTCTTCTATTCTTATTCATTTCATGCTTTTGTTCTGATGCCATATTTCTAGCTGTCTAAATGATATAGTTGGAAATTTTGTAGGTGCCTTAGAATTTAGTTTCCAAAAGTGAACATTCCACACAAACTTTTTACAGTTTCTGTAGCCTGAATCTTGGTTAAAGACAGCATATTCAGTCAGTCACCCAAGTCTATGACTTTGAAATCATCCTGGACTTTTCCCCATTCCTATCTAATAATTTTTAGTCAGCCACCAAATTCCATTGACTTCATTTCAGTAATAAGTCTTAAATCCAGTTTCTTTTCTTAATAACTTAGTTCAGACATTTAATACCATTCCTATGGACTACTGAAATTGTTATCTACTGGTCACCATATGACTAGTCCATCTGCTACTAGTTATAATGGGCTTAAAAAATTCATTATGTCCTCCTCGTACTTAAACCTAAGTGGATTCCTACAGCATAAAATCCCAATTCCTTATCTTTGATAAATCAGTCATGATCTACTCTAACCTTTAAGGGTTAACCTTTAAGCACCTAGCATTTTGCTTGACAAGTGGTGAATAATAAATGTTTGTTGAATCAAGGAGGGTGATCAACAGTGTCAGACAAGCAGAGCAGTCAAGGAGGATGAAAATTAGAATTTTGATGAAAATTTGAAATGATCAGAAGGTTTTGAATACTCCTTGCCTAGAAAGAGGTAGAAACAGTGATAGACCGTCCTATCTCATGGCTTACAGAGGTAATTAGAAAGCTCCTAGAAAAGTTAGCAAGGCAACTATAAATGGAAATCACATAAAACCACCTAAAGCATAGATATTTCTACAATTTATGTCTTAATTTTCTTAATTTTTTCTAATGTAAATATTCCTAATATAAAGCTGTGTGCTAAAAGTGTCTGTGAGATTGGGTCACATTTTTCTTGCCCAAGAGCAAGGGTGGATTTTCATGATCATGGAACACATTAATCCTATAAGGTTCTAACTCTGTTTTTTTAGATTTCAGATATATTCCTAAATAGGTAACTACAATTCTGTCTACCTCTAAAAAAATCATATGGTTAGACAAAATATAAAACTCCCCAGGAAAGAGTTACCTAATACCAGCTCTATTGAGTTTGTCTAAATGGACAAATTGGTTTCATACTTTCTATTTACCCTAATTTACTATGAAAGTGTTTATTAGGATAAATATTTAATGTGTTTACCACATCCCAAGTAGAGAAATCTTATATTCTACCCCAACTAGAGACCATACATCATTGGACAAAAATCTAACAACTGACCTTTCCTCACAACGTTTCAGAATCTTTTGCATCTCCTTTTTATAAAGAACAGATCAGTTAGGATTAGGTTTGGCTGCAGGTACAGAGTATCAAATTAATAGTGGCATAGTAGATAGTTTACTATTCTCACATAAAAGTCTAAGGGAATTCAGGGCTGGAATGGAGGCTGTATTCAGCCTTCAGGAACCAGGGTCATCCTAGCATTTCGCTGTGGTTTCTGTAGCCTATACCCTTTATCTTCATGGTCTAAATTGGATCTTCACCCTTCATGTTTCAAGTAGCAGATGGAAGAGTTGAAGAGAGACAAAGTGGGTGTATACGATTGATTCCTGGAATCTGCCATATGACACTTTTGCTTATAGTCCATTGGCAGAAACCAAGTCCTGTTGTGACCACACATGATTATAAGGGAGCCTTAGAAATATAGTCTCAAAACAAATTCAGGTATAACGATTCCATGGCAGATTCTATAACTTTATATCATCTTAGAAAATAAGTAAGAGCCACTCAACTCTTTGATTCAATAACAAGATGGGTAGAGAGTGTAAGTCTTTTCTCAGCTACCAATGCTTCTTCTGATTCTGTAATGCAAATAAGGTAATATCATAGTAGACAAAATAGTCTCATTAGAAGCCATTAAAGGCTTAAGTGGCATTGGATATGGCTGTGTCCTAGCATCCTTCTTTATTTGGTAACTATGAAGAGTTTTGAAGAAATTGTGACCCTAGGAAACTACTTATTGCACAGACCAGCTCAACATTAATACTACTTTAATTCTATGTAGGAATTCATCACTACTTCAGTGGCCTGCCTTTAGCACCCTTCCCTTTCCAATAGATTATTTGGATACAACACTGTAAGAGTTCTTTTAAGCCCTAAAACTTTTAAAGCTGGCCATCTCTTCCATAGCATGTGGCACAGAATTTTGGTGCGGTTACATGAGAGCATTCAGAACTGTTGCCTGAGAAACACTGGTTCTCCTGTTAGAACTCTTGCTGCTACTCCTGTGCTTCATCTGGGCTCTTAACATTTTTAACATACATGGAAATATTTATCTTTTAGATATCCCTATTCTGTTTCATCCAGTTTTTGGTTTTGTTTTACACTGAAAGCTGCCTTCAGCAATTGGCATATGGTAAACATTACATAAATATTTGAATTAATTAGGAAGTCCCTTCTTTGTACATTTTTTCCTTGGTGATGAAGATACTGTCCTGAAGACATATACTTGCCTCCCTAAAATCCCAGCCATGCCTATTTTTTTGTATCCTTAAGGGAATAGTGACTGTAAAAAAGAGATTTGTATATATATAGTAAATATAAAAGATATATATACTACATAATATTTTCTGAAGTTAGTGTAAAAAATAGTTCAGTTTTATCTAATCCACTGCAAGATGGCTTTATTTGATGACTTCTTAAAAGATTAATGTATTCTGTGACAATAAAATTTCATTTACATTTCCAGCAACGTGAACTGGAAGAATGGCAGTTGCAGCAAAGACGACAAGGATGTATTAATGCAATTATTGAAGAAGAAAGACTAAAGCTTCTCAAAGAACATGCTACAAAATTACTAGGATATCTTCCTAAAGTAAGTGAGATTTAATTCAAGGTATAATCTTCCTAAACTCTAATAATGGGGAAAAAAAACAGAGGGCCTGGGTTTCACTTACTTGTGGCTGTTACAAAGCAGCAGTGGGATCGGAGGCAGTCATTGAACATCTGTCTCTAAAATTAGAGTTGGTCTTGGCACATTCTTTTTTTTTTTTTCTTAATATTTATTTTTGAGAGAGAGACAGAGTACAAGCAGCAAAGAGTCAGAGAGAAAGGAGACATAGAATCTGAAGCAGGCTCCAGGCTCTGAGCTGTCTGCACAGAGCCTGACTTGGTGCTTGAACTCATGGACTGTGAGAGCATGACTTGAGCTAAAGTCAGAAGCTTAACTGACTGAGCCACCCAGGTACCCCAAATCTTGGCACATTCTTAAAGTAGGAGCTAGATTTACTGAATTTAAATTTTAGAAGTTCTTTTTCCCTTTTGGTGTAGGAAGTCTAAAACTAAACTACCCTAAAGGAACTGTGATACTTTTTGTACAGGAAACTCTTGTAATTGGTAACACTGATAACAGACACATGCTTGAACCGAGTCCGAGACAGAGCTGCTGTATAATGGGAGGTTATAAGTAGGTACTAAGTAATCTATTTTTAAAAGTACTTCCAGAAGGTAACAGATTTTCATGTATAAGTGGGATACATTCTGACTATAAATGAAGTAACAATGGATTTTCCTAAGCCCCATAAACATCTGGACTCATGTAAATAAAATTTACAACCTTCAAATAGAAATGTCATTTGATATTTTATTCCATTGGAAGAATAAAGTGCTTATTTTGGGTTCAGTCCAGTGCTAAGGAAAGATAAAGGGAAATATATGAGTAATTATTGCTTGTCCACAGGATGTTATAGTCTAATTGGCTGATTGGATTAATGAATATGAAATGATATACTGACAAAAGCTATAAGAAATTCATTTCAAAAAAATTAGACTATAAATTCTGGAGAATCTCAGTTTAGATACTTTTAAAAGGAAATAAATGTGGAGATAAGGAGAGTCTAACAAACCTATTCTGCCAAAATGATTTTAATCTTTTAGGTCCTAATGGCCCTAAATGACCTAAATTATTCTTTAGCTCCTTTAAATTACATAAGTAAATATTTAACAGCCTTTTATTGTGTCCTATAAGGAAAAGAAAAGTAAATAAAAGCATCAAGAATTTCAAAGGGCTTGCTTAAAGGGCATGTAACTCCAAATCTGGAGTCTTTCCTGCAAGACAATGTTTGCTGATCAACCATAGAATGGAGGTGAGAGCCAATCCCATGCATGAATCTGGCAAAGCTCAGTCTCTTAACTCTGCTCTCATACCTTATGAAATTCTCATTCAGCCAATCCAAGCAGTGGTACTTGAGGTAGTAAAATAGAATTCCAGATTCCTATTACAAATTCCTATACTGGAGCTGATAAATAAAATCAGGAAATCAGGTCAAAGATTTCATTATACACAGAGTCATAATTTTCAGAGACTAGTGATATTATATGTAAACCTATGAAATAGATTTCATTATCTTGGAGATAACTTTACAAATTTTTGTAGTCTATGTTAGTCTTAGAAGCATTTAAATATTCTGGCATTTGAAGTAACTCACAAAATATTTTTCCTGTAGGGAGTATTTAAAAAGGAGGATATTGATCTGCTTGGTGAAGAGTTTAGAAAAGTATATCAGAAAAGGAGCGAAATTTGTGAAGAGAAGTGATACCATCAAGATTTGGTAAAACCTGGATTGTTTTGTTTTCACCACTAGATGTCAGTGTGACTTTTGTTTCACAGGTCAGTGATAGAATCCATAATCTATTTGGATTTTGTAAAGCAACTCTGTATTTCATCATTTGTAAACAATTATCTATAAGAAAATATTTGTTTTCTGATAAAATTAAATTGCAGAATATTTTTTATCTATAAAATTAATTGCTATTAGCCAAATTCTTGTTCTTGTACTGATAATTTGAAGAGCTGAGTTACACACCACATTACAACATTTCCTTTATATAAATACAATACAGCCAAACCCAGGAGACTAACTTTTCCATACTACTCCTCCTGCTCAGAGCTTGGTATTTGTGTTTAGGGAAATTATCTTTTTCTTTCTACTATAAGGGAAAAGAATAGTAAAGAGTGAGGAATTTCAAAGTGCTTTATTGTCAATAAGAACTTAAATGACAGTTTATGTGCTAGTACTGTTTTTATTAACTAGAGCTAAATCACCAGAGCATAAAATACTTTATATAAAAGGGCAAGTGGCTCACAATTTTCTAATAATCATCTATCAATTTTGTATCCACCCCAAATCTAAACAGGGAATTTGTTGCAATTGCTTTGATTTCATTATCAAATATCTTATTTATAAAGAGTAAAAATAAATCATTAAAACTTTAAAATGTATATGGGGCACAAAGTCAGTTACACAGACTAATTAAAGTAGGTCACTTATCAATTTCCCCATTCAAGTGCCTTCATAAATTCCTCTTCGGTGAAAGACAGCATCTTGGCAGCTTCAATATGCATCTGTGTTTGTAACAAATCAATATTGTTTTAGCATTAAGAGTAGACCACAGGACAACACGCAGTTGATAAAAATGTGTATATAAATATGCTATCAAATGATAAGCTCTGTTGGAATGTGTACTCTAATTCCAATAAACATATTTGAAATAATTACATTCAAGGGTCAGCCTGTAAAAGCCTATTTGTCCATGGTGGTTACTGAATCAACCTGTTGAGAGAACACGTCAGTAGTATTTTAATACATAACCTTTGCAAAAAGGGAAAGTGGCAGAGCCATGGCTTCGAATCTTCTCACCACCAGGTAATTCATGTGTAGAGAAGGGAAGAGTGATTTGGAATCCATTTTCACTCTTCCGTGTTTAAAGAGGCAAACCAATCCAATAAGATAATAGTATATTATACTCTTGTATATACTTTCTATCATTAGGGAGTACCCATACTGTATTTACCAGTCCCATTTTCCACATTACTAATTTACCTGCCTGAAAATATCCATTTGCTTGGATGACATGTTATGTAGAAATCTTATTATGTATGTTCTATAGGTAAAATTTTGTACCTAAGCATATCAAACACATCTAAAAATATCTACAATTTAACTGTGTTTTTTTTTAGAATAGACTCACCTTCTGCCTTTTTAAAACATCAATTAATTTTAACTGCTTCTTGAACCCTATCATTAATTCTCCTTTTTGTTTTTCTAGCTTCTTGTTTTCAGACTTTAATGCTTCAATTTTTTTGTGGTCTTCATTGGCTATATCCTGCACAAGGAAAAACAAATCCCATATAGTCTTCAAATTATAAAAACTATAGTCACTTTGTAATAACTACCTTTAAAATATAAAATTTTTGTAAATCTTCTTTGCATTACTGAAAAACTGACTTTGATAACTCATACATTTTAAGCATTTTAAATATAATTCAGTTCTAATTCCAGTAGTGGCAGAGTAACTTATAATGGACCAAACTCTTCTGAGGGTAACAATAACATATTTGAAGGCACAGATGAGTAATCAATAGTAAGCAGAAAGTGGAGATGATATGATCCTTGAAAAAAGGGAAATAAACTGACTGAGGTCCATATTCAACTGGCTTCTGAGAGCACTTTCCACTTAATGGGTTCACAGGAGATAGACCTCAAGGAAAAAGTAGTTTTACTGGGCTAAGGAATGAAAGAGCAGGGTTGCCAGGGTGGTAGAAATTTCCAGGTGGCAAATCCTGGAAAGAAAAGAGCCCTCAAAATTCCCTCAAATCCTTGGCAGATACCTAGATAGCCCACGTGCAGAGTGAGACCCCTAGGAAAGACAACATGAAAGGCAAGAGCTGTGGTCTAGAGAGCTGGGAAGAGAATTCAGCCAGTGGTCTGACAAGGCAGAGTTTGTAATTTTGGCAAAAATTACCTGAATGAGCTCTGCAGCAATTTCGACAGTGCAGAAAAAATATCTGTGAGCTTTAAGACAGGTCAGTAGAATTTATTTAAGTATGGGAAGATCTTAAAGAAATATTAAAGGAAGTCTTTCATGCAAAAGGACAATGATACCAGAAGGAAATCTGAATCTACATACACATAAAAAAGTACCAGAAATAATAGAATATTAGACTTCTTTTCAAAATAAATCTCTGTAAAAGATAATTGACAGCGATATCACCAAGATTAGGAAGCTCCAGACCCTTCTCCCCCCAACAAATACACAGGGAAACACTGAAGATACAATATACTCCCCAATGTAACGTGAGAACTCTAGAAGCCAATTAAGCAGCAGTAACAACCAAACACCTAACCAACAAAAAGCCACATTCAAAATGATAGGAAATTTTATGGCCTTTATGCTCACCCTTTCCCCTTACTCTCCTGGCCTAGTGGAAAAAAGCCTCTAAATTCATGGAAAAAAGAGTGGAACTTACTTGTGATGTTCTGACTTGTCTGAGGATTGCTTGAGGGACTGTCTTGCCTGACTCAGAGCACTGATGGGAACTGCTACACCTGAGGGCTACTGGGGGTCTGCAGAACCATGAATGCCTAAGGGCAAGAGATTATGGGCAGAGGAATAAAATACAACATCTAAGGCCCTGAGAAGCAGCAGGGCTGAGACTCCTAGGAAATTAAGACGTTTAAATGACAAAAAGAGCTTTAAGACATATAGAAAATAATACAAAATGGTAGCAGGAATTTCTTCCCCATCAGTAATAACTTGAAATGTAAGTGAATTAAAGTCCCCATAGATTGGATTTAAAAAACAAGATCAAGTATATACTGTCTACAAAAGACTCACTTTAGATCTAAGGACATACACAGATTGAAAATGAAAGGATGGAAAAAGATAATCCATGCAAATGGTAAGCACAAGAGGATGGAGGTAGCTACAATAATACCAGACAAAATAGACTTTCAGTCAAAACAGGTACGAGAGACCAAAAAAAGGCCATTATATAATAATAAAAGGCTTAATTCACCAAGGAGCTATAACAATTATATATGCACCCAACATGAGTTCCTAAATATATGAAGCAAACATGGACAGAATTGGTGGGAGAAAAAGAACCACTCTACAGTTACAGTAGACTTCAATACCCCACTTACAATAATGGATAGAACCAGAAAGAAGAGCAATAAGAACAGTACTTGAACAACCCTAAAGACCAACTGGACCCAAAAGACATATTAGAACATTACACCCAAGAAAAGCAGAATATATATTTTTCTTAAGTGCACATGGAACATTCTCCAAAATAGACCATTTTAGGCCACAAACAAGTCTTAGGAAATTTTAAAAGATTGAAACCAAAGTGTCTTTCCTGTTCACAGTGAAATGAAACTAGAAATCAATAGCAGAAGGAAAATGGAAAATCCATAAATACATGGGAATTAACATACTTTTAAACAACCAATGGGTCAAAGAAGAAATCACAAGAGAAATTAGAAAAATATCTTCAGATAAATGACGATGAAAACCCAATATAACAAAAGTTATAGGATGCAGTGAGAGCAGTGCTAAGGGGAAAATGAAATGTATAGCTATAAATGCTTACATTAAAAAAGAAGATATCTCAAATCAACAATCTCACTATAACTAGAGAACTAAACCCAAAGCTAGTTGAAAACAGAAAATAAAGCTTAGAGCAGAGATAAATGAAATAGAGAATAAAAAAACAGTAGAGAAAAATCTATGAAACCGAGTTCATTCTTTGTTAAGATCAATAAAATTGACAAACCTTTACCTAGACTAAAAAAAAAAAAAAACCCACGATGACTCAACTAACATCAGAAATGAAAGCAGGGGTCACCTGGGTGGCTCAGTCTGTTAAGTGTCTGACTCATGATTTCGGCTCAGGTCATGATCTCATGCTTGCGAGATCAAGTCCCACATTGGGCCCTGCACTGGGCATGGAGTCTACTTAAACTTCTCTCCCTCTGCCCCTCCCCTGCTCATGTTTACTCACTCTCAAAAAAATAATAACAAAAATGAAAAAGGGGATATTGCAACTGATTTTACAGAAACAAAGCCATTTTGGAAGATTTTATTTTTTAATTTTTTTTAATGTTTACAAGAGAGTGCAAGTGGGGGAGGGGCAGAAAGCAAGGGAAACACAGTACCAGAAGCAAGCTTCAGGTTCTGAGCTGTCAGCACAGAGCCCAACATGAGCTCAAACTCACAAACCGTGAGATTATGACCTAGGTGAAGATGTTTAACCAACTGAGCCACCCAGGTGCCCCCATTTTGGGAGATGTTATTATTTATTTATTTATTATTTTTGGAAGATTTTAAATTAATGGGAGAGTAGACATTACAACTGATATCCCAGAAATACAGAAGGTAAGAGAATACTATGAACAGTGGTACACCAATAAATTGGATAACCTAGATGAAACAAATTCCTAGACATTCCCAATCTACTAAAACTGAATGATAAATACGAAATCAGTTCAGGAAATCCAAATAAATCTGTACCTAGTTAGGAGATTGAAGGAGTATTCAAAAACCTTTTAATAAGGTAATCCCTATTCAAAAACCTTTTAACAAGGAAATCCCTGAACTAGATGGCTTCACTGGTGAATTCTACCAAATATTAAAAAAATGAACATGAACCATCTTCAAATTCTTTACCCAAACTGAAGAGAACAAAAACACTTCCAAACTCATTCTATGAAGACAGCATCAGCCTAATACCAAAGCCAGACAAAAATACAACAAAAAAACTACAGACCTATATCCCTCACAAATGCTTACATGAAAATCCTCAACAAAATAATAGCACACAATTCCACAGTACATGAAAAGGACTGTACAGAATGACCAAGGGGGATATACTCCTGGAAGCAAGGATGGTTCAACATAATGAAAATCAATCAATGTAACACTTCACATTAACACAATGAAAGAAACACACACAATCCTCTTGAATGATGTCAAAAAAGGATTTGAGAAGATTAAACACACTTTCATGTTAAAAAACATGAAACAGACAAGGAACAATGATCCTACTTCAACATAATAAAAGCCCCACATGAAAAGCCCATAGCTAATATACTCAGTGGTAAAAGACCAGAAGCTTTTACTCTATTATCAAGAACAAGACAAGGATACCTGCTTTTGCCACTTTATCCAACATAGTACTGGAAGTCTTGGTCAGAGCATCCAGGGAAGAAAAATAATAAAAGGCATCCAAATTAAAAAAAAGAAGAAGAAGAAACATTATTCCTGTTCACAGATAACACATGTATGTGGAAAACCCTAAAGATTCTACATGAAATCAGTTATGTTTTATATACTAACAATGAATATTCCTAAAAAGAAATAACCATTGTACAATAACCATTGTATTGTAACCATACAATAACCATTGTATTCAAAAGAATACAATACTTAGGAATAAACATAACCAACATGAAAGACTTTTACACTGAAAACTTGAAAACTGCTGAAAGTATTTAAATCCAAATAAATGGACAGATATTCTGTGTTTGTGGATTGGAAAGACTTATTTTTATGATGCCAATACTACCCAAAAGATATTTATAGATTCAATGTCATCTCTATCAAAATCCCAACTGTGTTTTTTTACAGAAATGGAAATATCCATCCTAATATTGATATGGAATCTCAAAAGGATATAAATAGTCAAACAATCCTGAAATGAATAACAACGTTGGAGGTCTCATACTTCTGGATTTCAAAACTTATTACAAAGCTACAGTGATCAAAGCAATGTGATACCTTCATAAAAGACATAGACCAATGGAACAGAATGCCCAGAAATAAACACATAAGGACAAATAATTATATTGACAAGAGTGCCAAGACCATTCCCTGGGAACGGACATCCTCTTTAACACACTGTACTTGGAAACTTGGTATCTCCAAGCAAAATAATGAGCTTGTACCTCTATATCATACTATCTACAAAAATTAACTCAAGTTTGGTTAAAGACCTAAATGTAAACCCTAAAATTATTAAACTATTAGAAGAAAACACAGGGGACATGGTACATGATATTGGATTCAGTTGTGATTTCTTAGGATGCCAAAAGTACAAGCAACCACAAAAAAATTTAAAAAAATACTACATTAAAGGACAAAATCAACAGAGTGAATGGCAAATCTCTGCAAATCATATATCTGACAAGGAATTAATATCCAGAATATGTAAAGAATTCCTACAAATCAGTAACAGAACAGTCAACCAATTCAAGTCCTTGCCTATTTTGTAGACCTTTCTCCAAAAAAAGATATACATATGTCTAGCAAGCACAAAAAAGGTGGTCAGTATTACTGATCATTAGGGAAATGTAAATCAAAGCCACAATGAGAAATAACCCCCTAATAAATATTAGGATGACTACTATAAAAAAAAATAAAACGAAAACCACAAAAAATAACTGCTGGTGAAAATACAGAGAAACTAGAACCCTCATGCACCATTGGTGAGGATGTAAAATGAGACAGCTCCTGTGGAAAAGCAGTATGGTTGTTTCCTGAAAAATTAATAAGTATTTGCCATATGATCCAGCAATTCCACATCTGGATATATACCCAAGAAAACTGAAACCAGGGTCTTAAAAAGAGTAATTGTACACTCATGTTCATAGCAGTCAGTTAAGCAGCCAACTCGATTTCGGCTCAGGTCATGATCTCATGGTTCAAGGGTTCGAGCCCTAGGTCAGGCTCTGTGCTGACATTGCAGAGCCTGCTTGGGATTCTCTCTCTCTCCCTCTCTTTCTTAAGCAACCATCAGCTTCATAAGACTATGATAAAGGTAGAAGATGTTATATATACACCTAATGATAACCATAAATCAGAAAACAGTAAAAAATATGCAAAGAATAAAGAGAAAGGAATCCAAGTATATCACTAAAGAAAATCAGCAAACCATGAAAGAGAGCAAGACAAAAGTCAGAGAAAAACTACAAAAAAATCCTACAAAACAAGTAACAAAAGGACAATAAATACATACCTATCAATAATTACTTTGAATGTAAATGGACTACATACTCCAATGGAAACACAGGATGACAAAGTGGATAACAACAAAATCCATCTATATGCTGCCTATAAGAGACTCATTTTAGACCTAAAAATACCTGCAGATTGAAAGTGAGGGGATAGAGAAATATTTATTTTGTAAATGGATGTCAAAAGAAAGCTGGGATAGCAGTACTTAGACAAAATAGACTTAAAACACTGTAACATAAAGCAAAGAACACTATATATAATAAAGGGGACAATCCAAGAAGAAGATACAATAATTGAAAAATTTGTACACCTAGCATGGAAGAACCCAGATCCATAAAGCAGTTAAAGACAAACATAAGGGAACTAATCAATAGTAACACAATAATAGTAGGGGACTTTAACATCCCACTTACATCAGTGGACGGTTCATCTAAACAAAAAATCAACAAAGAAATAGTGGCTTTGAATGACACAGGAGACTAAATGGACTTAACAGATACATTCAAAACATCCTAAAATAGCAGAATACACTTTCTTTTCAAGCACACATGGAACATTCTCCAGAACAGACCACATATTAGGGCACAAAACAAGTCTCAACAGAATTTAAAAGATCAAAGTCACACCATACATCTTTTCTGACCACAGTGCTATGAAACTAGAAATCAATCACAAGAGAAAATCTGGAAAGAACACAAATATCTAGAGGTTAAATAATAGGCTACTAAAAAGTGAATGTGTCAACCAAGGTATCAAAGAAGAAATAAAAAATTACATGTAAACAAATGAAAATGAAAACACAACAGTACAAACTCTTTGGGATATAGCAGAAGTGTTTCTAAAAGGGAAGTTTAGGGGCGCCTGGGTGGCTCAGTCGGTTAAGTGTCCGACTTCGGCTCAGGTCATGATCTCGCGGTCTGTGAGTTCAAGCCCCGCATTGGGCTCTGTGCTGACAGCTCAGAGCCTGGAGCCTGTTTCGGATTCTGTGTCTCCCTCTCTCTCTGACCCTCCCCCATTCATGCTCTGTCTCTCTCTGTCTCAAAAATAAATAAACGTTAAAAAAAAAATGTTAAAAAAAAAGGAAGTTTACATAAATACAGGCCTATCTCAACAAACATAAAAAGTCTTAAATAAACAATCTAACCTTACACCTAAAGGAGCGAGAAAAAAAAAAGACCAAACAAAACCCAAAACCAAAAGAAGAAGATAATAAATGTTACAGCAGAAATAAATGATATAAAGACTATAAAAATTATAGAACAGATCAATGACACCAGGAGCTGGTTCTTTGAAAAGATCAACAAGATTGATAAACCTCCAGGGAGACCCATCAAAAAAAAAAAAAAAAAAAAAAAAGAGGACTCAAACAAAATCATAAATGAAAGGAAAAATGACAACCAACACCACATAAAGAATTTTAAGAGAGTATTATGAGAAACTATATGCCAACAAATTGGACAACCTAGAAGAAATGGATAAATTACTAGAAACAAATAACCTACCAAAACTGAAAGAAATAGAAAATTTGAACAGAATGATTACCAGCAATGAAATTGAACTAGTCAAAAAACTTCCAACAAACAAAAGTCCAGAACCAGACAGCTTCTCAGGCAAATTCTATTGAACATATTTTATTTTTTAATCTTTATTAATTTATGTTGAGATAGAGAGAATCCCAAGAAAGCTCCATGGTCAGCATGAAGCCTAATGCAGGGCTTGATCCCACAAATCATGAGATCATGACCTAAGCTGAAATTGAGAGCCAGATGCTTAACTGACTGAGCCACCCAGGTGCCCCAAATTCTATCAAACATTTAAAGAAGAGTTAATATCTAGTCTCCTCAAACTATCCCAATAAACATAATAGGAAGAAAAACTTCCAAATTCATTCTATGGGATTAGTATTACTCTGATACCAACACTAGATAAAACCAACACAGACACACACACACACACAAACCCACAAAGAACTACAGGCCAATATCTCTGATGAACACAGATGCAAAACTCCTCATCACAATGTTAGTAAACTGAATCCAGTAATACTTTTAAAAAAATCATTCATCATGATCAAGTGGGATTTATTCCTGGGATTCAAGGGTGGTTTAATATTCATAAATCTATCAACATGATAGAGCACATCACTAACAGGATACAAACCATATGATCATTTCCAAAAAGCTTTTGACAAAGTACAACATGCTTCATGATAAAAACAAAAAACTCAACGAATTAGGTTTAGAGGGAACATAACTAAACATAATAAAGACCTTATATTGAAATCCCACAGCATATATCCTACTCAGTGGTGAAAAACTGAGAGCTTTTCCCCTAAGGTCAGGAGTAACACAAGGATGTCCACTCTCATCACTTTTATTCACCATAGAACTAGAAGTCCTAGCCACAGCAATCAGACAACAAAAAGAAATAAAAGGCATCCAAATTGGTAAGGAAGAAGTAAAACTTTCACTATGTGCAGATGACATGATACTCTATATAGGAAACCCTAAAAAGTTCGCCAGAAAATTACTAGCACTGATAAATGAGTTAAGTTGAGGGATACAAAACCAATGTATAGAAATCTCTTGCATTTTTATACACTAATAATGAAGCAGCAGAAAGAGAAATTAAGCAAGGAATCCCATTACAGTTGCACCAAAAATAATAAAATACCTAGGAATAAACCTAACCAAAGAGGTAAAAGACTTGTACTCTGAAAACTATGAAACACTGATGAAAAAATTGGACATGACACAAAGAAATGGAAAGATATAATAAACATGGTCATGAAATGGGAGAACGAATACTGTTAAAATGTCCTTACTACCAAGCAATCTACAGATTAAATTCAATCCCTATCAAAATACCAACAGCACTTTTCACAAAACTAGAATAAACAATCCTAAAATTTGTATGGAACCATAAAAGACCCCAAGTAGCCAAAACAATCCTGAAAAAGAGAAACAAAACTAGAGGGAAGTATTACAATTCCAGTCTTCAAGTCATATTACAAAGCTCAAGTAATCAAAACAGTATGGTACTGGCACAAAACAGATTAATAGAACAGAGTATAGAGCCCCCAATAAACCCACAATTATATGGTCAATTAATCCTCAACTAAGGAGGAAAGAATATGCAATGGGAAAAAGTGTCTTTAACAAATGGAGTTGGAAAAACTGGACAGCTACATGTGAAAGAATGAAACTGGACCACTTTCTTACACCATACACAAAAATAAATTCAAAATGGATTAAACATGAGACCTGAAACGATGAAAAAAACCTAGAAGAGCAGCAGTAATTCCTGTGACATCAGCTATAGCAATATTTTTTCTAGAGATGTCTCCTGAGGAAAGGGAAATAAAGCTTAAAAAATAACTATTAGGATCACATCAAAATAAAAACCTTCTGCACAGTGAAGTAAACAATGAACAAAACTAAAATGCAACCTACTGAATGGGAGAAAGTATTTGCAAATGGCCTATCCTATAAAGGGTTAATATCCAAAATATATAAAGAACTTCTACAACTCAACACCCAAAACCAAATAATCCAAAAATGGGCCAAAGACATGAATAGACATTTCTTCAAAGACATACAGATGACCAAAAGACATGAAAAGATGCTCAAAATCACTCATCATCAGGAAAATGCAAATCAAACCACAAGAGGTATCACCTCATACATGCCAGAATGGCTAATATCAAAAACACAAGAAACAACAAGTGTTGGTGAGGATGTGGAGAAAAAGGAACCCTCAATGCACTGTTGGTGGGAATGCAAGCAGGTGCAGCCTCTCTGGAAAACAGTATGGAGGTTCCTCAACAATTTCAAGATAGAAATACCATATGATCCAGTAGCTCCACTACTCAATATTTACCCAAAGAACATGAAAAGAATAATTCAAAAAGATATATATGCATCCCTCTGGTTATTTAAAATAACCAAATAGGTAAGCAGCTCAAGTGTCCATCAACAGATGAAAGGATAAAGAAGCAGTGCATATACACAATGGAGTATTATTAAGCCACAAAAAGAATGAAATCTTGCCATTTGCAACACCATGGATGGAGCTAGAGAATATAATGCTAAGTGAAATAAGTCAGAGAAAGACAAATACCTTATGCTTTCACTCATATGTGGAATTTAAAAAACAAAATAAATGAGCATAAGAGAGAAAGAGAATGAAAGAGAGAGACAAACTAAGAGTGAACTATAGAGAACTGATGGTTAACAGAGAGGTGAGTAGGGCAATGGGTGAAATAGGTGATGGGGATTAAGAATACGTTTATCAGATATGTGAGTACAGAAAATGTTTAAAATTGTTCAATCAGTATATTGTTTACCTTTAATATAACCTTGTATGTTAACTATAACTGAATTAAAATAAAAAACTTAAAAAAACAAAAACAAACACAAATTCATTATATGTCCACCATGAATTAAATTAGAAATCAGTAAAAAAAGTATCTGGAAAAATTACCAAATATTTGTAAATGAAACAACAAGCTTCTAAATAACTCATAAGTAAAAAAGAAATCAAAAGGAAAATTAGACAGTATGTGAATAGAATGAAAATGAAAAAATGACAAATCAAAATTTGTAGCTAAAAGAATGCATAGAAGAAAATTTACAATGTTAAATGCTTATATTAGAAAAGAAAGGGTTCAAATCAACAGATTCTGTTCCCATTTTAAGTAACTAGAAAAAGAACAAATTGAACCCAATTAAAGAGAGAGAAGGAAATAACAAATAGAAATCAATAAAAGAGAAAACTGAGGAAAAATAAATAAAAACCGATTTAGTAAGGTTCTAGTAAAGCTGATCAAGATGATACAAATTACCAATATCAAGAATAAGGAGAAAAAGAAATCTATGAGAATGTGGGAAGAACATCAATATAAATTCTCTAGTTATTCAAAGGACAATAAAGGAATAACAAAAAAAATTATATGCCGATAAATTTGACAACATAGGTAAAATGTAAAGATTCTGGATTTCAGGGATGATGGTGACGTAGGAGGATGCTGGGCTCACCACGTCCTGCTGACCACTTAGATTCCACCTACACCTGCCTAAATAACCCAGAAAACTGCCAGAGGATTAGCAGAACGGAGTCTCCAGAGCCAAGTGCAGACGAGAGGCCCAGGAAGAGAGTAGGAAGGGCGGCAAGGCGGTGCATGCTACACAGACTGGCAGGAGGGAGCCGGGGCAGAGGGGCAGCCTGCCGGCCAAGCAGAGCCCCTGAGTCTGGCTTGCAAAAGCGGAGGGGCCAGAGGGAGTATGTTCCGACAGCAAGTGGGACTTAACATCTGGGAGGTTATAAGTTAACAGCTCTGCGCAGAAAGCGGGAAGGCTGGAGGACAACGGGAGGGAGAGTTGCTGAGCCCCTGATGACAGAGCTCAGTTTGGCGGGGAACAAAGGCGCTCGCCAGCGCCATCTCCCTTGCCCATCCCCCAGCCAAAATCCCAAAGGGAACCGGTTCCTGCCAGGGAACTTGCTTGCACTGCACAAACACCCAACGCTGTGCTTCTGTGGAGCCACCCCTCTGGCGGTGGGTCTGACTCCCTCCCGCTGCCACAGGGCCCCTCCTAAAGTGGATCACGAAGGAGAATTGAGCTAAGCCTGCCCCTCCCGCCCCCGTGCACCTTGCCTATCCACCCCAGCTAATACGCCAGATCCCCAGCACCACAAGCCTGGCAGTGTGCAAGTAGCCCAGACGGGCCACGCCACCCCACAGTGAATCCTGCCCCTAGGAGAGGGGAAGAGAAGGCACATACCAGTCTGACTGTGGCCCCAGCGGTGGGCAGGGGGCAGACATCAGGTCTGACTGCGGCCCCGCCCACCAACTCCAGTTATTCAAGACAGCATAGGGGAAGTGGCCTGCAGGTCCGCACCACTCCAGGGACTATCCAAAGTGACCAAATGGAAGAATTCCCCTCAAAAGAATCTCCAGGAAATAACAACAGCTAACGAACTGATCAAAAAGGATTTGAACAATATAACAGAAAGTGAATTTAGAATAATAGTCATAAAATTAATCGCTGGGCTTGAAAACAGTATAGAGGACAGCAGAGAATCTACTGCTATAGAGATCAAGGGACTAAGGAAGAGTCAGGAGGAACTAAAAAACGCTATAAACGAGCTGCAAAATAAAATGGAAACGACCATGGCTCGGATTGAAGAGGCAGAGGAGAGAATAGGTGAACTAGAAGATAAAATTATGGAAAAAGAGGAAGCTGAGACAAAGAGAGATAAAAAAAATCCAGGAGTATGAGGGGAAAATTAGAGAAATAAGTGATGCACTAAAGAGAAATAATATACGCATAATTGGTATCCCAGAGGAGGAAGAGAGAGGGAAAGGTGCTGAAGGGGTACTTGAAGAAATAATAGCTGAGAACTTCCCTGAAGTGGGGAAGGAAAAAGGCATTGAAATCCAAGCGGCACAGAGAACTCCCTTCAGACGTAACTTGAATCGATCTTCTGCACGACATATCATAGTGAAACTGGCAAAATACAAGGATAAAGAGAAAATTCTGAAAGCAGCGAGGGATAAACGTGCCCTAATATATAAAGGGAGACCTATAAGACTCGTGACTCATCTCTCTTCTGAAACTTGGCAGGCCAGAAAGGAATGGCAGGAGATCTTCAATGTGATGAACAGGAAAAATATGTAGCTGAGAATCCTTTATCCAGCAAGTCTGTCATTTAGAATAGAAGGAGAGATAAATGTCTTCCCAAACAAACAAAAACTGAAGGAATTCGTCACCACTAAACCAGTCCTACAAGAGATCCTAAGGGGGCTCTTGTGAGACAAAGTACCAGAGACATCGCTACAAGCATAAAACATACAGACATCACAATGACTCTAAACCAATATCTTTCTATAATAACACTGAATGTAAATGGACTAAATGCGCCAACCAAAAGACATAGGATATCAGAATGGATAAAAAAAACAAGACCCATCTATTTGCTGTCTACAAGAGACTCATTTTAGACCTGAGGACACCTTCAGATTGAGAGTGAGGGGATGGAGAACTATTTATCATGCTACTGGAAGTCAAAAGAAAGCTGGAGTAGCCATACTTATATCAGACAAACTAGACTTTAAATTAAAGGCTGTAACAAGAGATGAAGAAGGGCATTATATAATAATTACAGGGTCTATCTATCAGGAAGACCTAACAATTATAAATGTCTATGTGCCGAATACAGGAGCCCCCAAATACATAAAACAATTACTCATAAACATAAGCACCTTATTGATAAGAATGTGGTAATTGCAGGGGACTTTAACACTCCACTTACAGCAATGGATAGATGATCTAGACACACGGTCAATAAAGAAACAAGGGCCCTGAATGGTACATTGGATCAGATGGACTTGACAGATATATTTAGAACTCTGCATCCCAAAGCAACAGAATATACTTTCTTCTCGAGTGCACATGGAACCTTCTCCAAGATAGATCACATACTGGGTCACAAAACAGCCCTTCATAAGTATACAAGAATTGAAATCATACCATGCATACTTTCAGACCACAACGCTATGAAGCTTGAACTCAACCACAGGAAAAAGTCTGGAAAACCTCCAAAAGCATGGAGGTTAAAGAACACCCTACTAAAGAATGAGTGCGTCAACCAGGCAATTAGAGAAGAAATTAAAAAATATATGGAAACAAACGAAAATGAAAATACAACAATCCAAAAGCTTTGGGATGCAGCGAAGGCAGTCCTGAGAGGAAAATACATTGCAATCCAGGCCTATCTCAAGAAACAAGAAAAAACCCAAATACAAAATCTAACAGCACACCTAAAGGAAATAGAAGCAGAACAGCAAAGACAGCCTAAACCCAGCAGAAGAAGAGAAATAATAAAGATCAGAGCAGAAATAAACAATATAGAATCTAAAAAAACTGTAGAGCAGATCAATGAAACCAAGAGTTGGTTTTTTGAAAAAATAAACAAAATTGATAAACCTCTAGCCAGGCTTCTCAAAAAGAAAAGGGAGATGACCCAAATAGATAAAATCATGAATGAAAATGGAATTATTACAACCAATCCCTCAGAGATACAAGCAATTATCAGGGAATACTATGAAAAATTATATGCCAACAAACTGGACAACCTGGAAGAAATGGACAAATTCCTAAACATCCACACGCTTCCAAAACTCAATCAGGAGGAAACAGAAAGCTTGAACAGACCCATAACCAGCGAAGAAATTGAATCAGTCATCAAAAATCTCCCAACAAATAAGAGTCCAGGACCAGACGGCTTCCCTGGGGAGTTCTACCAGACGTTTAAAGCAGAGATAATACCGATCCTTCTCAAGCTATTCCAAAAAATAGAAAGGGAAGGACAACTTCCACACTCATTCTATGAAGCCGTATTACTTTGATTCCTAAACCAGACAGAGACCCAGTAAAAAAAGAGAACTACAGGCCAATATCCCTGATGAATATGGATGCAAAAATTCTCAATAAGATACTAGCAAATCGAATTCAACAGCATATAAAAAGAATTATTCACCATGATCAAGTGGGATTCATTCCTGGGATGCAGGGCTGGTTCAACATTCGCAAATCGATCAACGTGATACATCACATTAACAAAAAAAAAGAGAAGAACCATATGATCCTGTCAATCGATGCAGAAAAGGCCTTTGACAAAATCCAGCACCCTTTCTTAATAAAAACCCTTGAGAAAGTCGGGATAGAAGGAACATACTTAAACATCATAAAAGCCATTTATGAAAAGCCCACAGCTAACATCATCTCAATGGGGAAAAACTGAGAGCTTTCTCCCTGAGATCAGGAACACGACAGGGATGTCCACTCTCACCGCTGTTGTTTAACATAGTGTTGGAACTTCTAGCATCAGCAATCAGACAACAAAAGGAAATCAAAGGCATCAAAACTGGCAAAGATGAAGTCAAGCTTCCTTTGCAGATGACATGATACTATACATGGAAAATCCGATAGACTCCACCAAAAGTCTGCTAGAACTGATACATGAATTCAGCAAAGTTGCAGGATACAAAATCAATGTACAGAAATCAGTTGCATTCTTATACACTAATAATGAAGCAACAGAAAGACAAATAAAGAAACTGATCCCATTCACAATTGCACCAAGAAGCATAAAATACCTAGGGATAAATCTAACCAAAGATGTAAAAGATCTGTATGCTGAAAACTATAGAAAGCTTATGAAGGAAATTGAAGAAGATATAAAGAAATGGAAGAACATTCCCTGCTCATGGACTGGAAGACTAAATATTGTCAAAATGTCAATACTACCCAAAGCTATCTACACATTCAATGCAATCCCAATCAAAATTGCACCAGCATTCTTCTCGAAACTAGAACAAGCAATCCTAAAATTCATATGGAACCACAAAAGGCCCCGAATAGCCAAAGTAATTTTGAAGAAGAAGACCAAAGCAGGAGGCATCACAATTCCAGACTTTAGCCTCTACTACAAAGCTGTAATCATCAAGACAGCATGGTATTGGCACAAAAACAGACACATAGACTAATGGAATAGAATAGAAACCCCAGAACTAGACCCACAAACGTATGGCCAACTAATCTTTGACAAAGCAGGAAAGAACATCCAATGGAAAAAAGTCTCTTTAATGAATCGTGCTGGGAGAACTGGACAGCAACATGCAGAAGATTGAAACTAGACCACTTTCTCACACCATTCACAAAAATAAACTCAAAATGGACAAAGGACCTGAATGTGAGACAGGAAACCATCAAAACCCTCGAGGAGAAAGCAGGAAAAGACCTCTCTGACCTCAGCCGTAGCAATGTCTTACTTGACACATCCCCAAAGGCAAGGGAATTAAAAGCAAAAATGAACTACTGGGACCTTATGAAGATAAACAGCTTCTGCACAGCAAAGGAAACAACCAACAAAACTAAAAGACAACCAACAGAATGGGAAAGATATTTGCAAATGACATATCGGACAAAAGGCTAGTATCCAAAATCTATAAAGAACTCACCAAACTCCACACCCAGAAAACAAATAACCCAGTGAAGAAATGGGCAGAAAACATGAATAGACACTTCTCTAAAGAAGACATCCAGATGGCCAACAGGCACATGAAAAGATGCTCAACGTCGCTCCTCATCAGGGAAATACAAATCAAAACCACACTCAGATATCACCTCACGACAGTCAGAGTGGCCAAAATGAACAAATCAGGAGACTATAGATGCTGGAGAGGATGTGGAGAAACGGGAACCCTCTTGCACTGTTGGTGGGAATGCAAATTGGTGCAGCCACTCTGGAAAACAGTGTGGAGGTTCCTCAAAAAATTAACAATAGACCTACCCTAAGACCCAGCAATAGCACTGCTAGGAATTTACCCAAGGGATACAGGAGTACTGATGCATAGGGGCACTTGTGCCCCAATGTTTATAGCAGCACTCTCAACAATAGCCAAATTATGGAAAGAGCCTAAATGTCCATCAACTGATGAATGGATAAAGAAATTGTGGTTTATATACACAATGGAGTACTACATGGCAATAAGAAAGAATGAAATCTGGCCCTTTGTAGCAACGTGGATGGAACTGGAGAGTGTGACGCTAAGTGAAATAAGCCATACAGAGAAAGACAGATACCATATGTTTTCACTCTTATGTGGATCCTGAGAAACTTAATAGAAACCCATGGGGGAGGGGAAGGAAAAAAAAAAAAGAGGTTAGAGTGGGAGAGAGCAAAAGCATAAGAGACTCTTAAAAACTGAGAACAAACTGAGGGTTGATGGGGGGGTGGGAGGGAGGGGAGGGTGGGTGATGGTTATTGAGGAGGGCACCTTTTGGGATGAGCACTGGGTGTTGTATGGAAACCAATTTGACAATAAATTTCATATATTGAAGAAACAAAATAAATAAAACTTTCACTGTGCTTTTTACCACTGGCTGTATAATGTTCTACAATAAAAAAAAAAAAAAAAAACAATGACTTCGAAAAAAAATGCAAAGATGCTTTGAAAGACACATCCAAATCACACAATAAGGTACAGATGGCCTCTATATAGAATACTATGTATCTGTTAGAGAAACTGAATTTGAAATTCAAAATATTGTCACATGAACTAAGGATGATTTTCTTTTATTTTGACAAGATTAATTTTTTTAAAAAATGAAATTTGGTGAAGGTCACAAGGACAATATGTAGCCCACAAAACCTAAAATAGTTATTAGCTGGCCCTTTATGGAAAAAGTTTGCCTACCTTTGTCCTGTGTAGAATCCTAAGGATAGAATACGTGACTTTACCAAGTTTCAAGATACAAATTAAATCTATAAAAGTAAACTGTATTTCTCTATACTAGCAACAAATAATTGAAAACTGAAATTTTAAAAATTTACAATAACATGAGGAAGATTAAAAACTAAGGGACAAGTGTGAAAAAAATGTACAAGACCTGTATTCCAAAAACTACAAAAAACTGCCTACAGAAAATGAAGAAGGCTTAAAAAGTAGATATGCTCTATTCATGATGTGGAAAACACAGTATTAAGATGTCACTTTTCCAAGTTGATCTACAGATTTAATGCAACTCCAAGCAAAATTTCCATACTACCAAAACCACCTATAGATTCAATGCAATGCCTCTCTATCAAGATTGCAGTTGCAGTTATTACAGAAGTAGATAAAACAATCATAAAATTTATATAGAACCACAAAAGATTTCCAAAAGCCAAAGCAATCCTGAGAGAAAAGAACAAAGCAGGAGGCATCACACTTCCTGATTTCAAGCTATATTGTAAGACTAGTAATTAAAATAGTATGGTATTGGCATAAAAGCAGACACATAGACCACTGGAACAGAATCAAGAGCCCAGAAATTAATCCATGCATATACAGTCAACTAATAATGGGAAAATGATAGTGTTTTCAATAAATGGTGCTGGGAAAATTAGATATTCACATATAAAAGAATGCAACTTGATTCTACCAGTATCAGTTTAGTCCAAGCTACCTCATCTTTCACACTGCACCTCTTAACCAGCATCCATCCTTCCAATCAATTATCCACACAGCACACAGAAATACTTTCCAGGTACACATCTGATCATAGCAGAGTCTCCTTTCACCTTTTTCAAATAACCATACAGTGACTTTATACTACTCTTTGGGTAAAACCTGTAATACTTAACATGGCCTAAAGGATCTAGATGGTTTGGCCTCTACCTAATGTTGGAGGCCTCACTTTGCAACACTCCCTTGACATCCATCCCTGACTTTCATACCTTGTCTTTCTTCCTGCCACAGTGCCATTTTTTACATAGGATTCCTTTTGTCCATAATCTAGCATCTAACTCATTAATATTATTTAGAACTTAGCTTAGAATTACTTTTTAAAAAAGCATTCCTTGAGGTGCAGGGTTGGCTCAGTCAGTTAAGTGTCCGACTTCAGCTCAGGTCATGATCTCGTGGTTTGTGGGTTTGAGCCCCGCGTCGGGCTCTGTGCTGACAGCGCAGAGCCTGAAGACTGCTTCGAGTTCTGTGTCTCCCTCCCTCTCTGCCCCTGCTCGTGCTCTGTCTCTCTCAAAATAAATAACATTAAAAAAAAAGAATTAAAAAAAAAAGCATTCCTTGACCTGGTTACCTGCTGAAAGCACAGTTGCACCTTAGTTTTGCTTGATGAACTGTCTAACACACAGCTTCTTCACTATGAAGTGTGTGATTGTAAGCACCACATTTATTTTTATCATGTTTATATCTCTAGCCTCTAGTAAAAATCTGGCAGGTACCTAGAAGGCCCTCATAAATATTTCTGAATGAATTAAGGAAGAATTAGATATTATTTGTTCCTAAATGACATGGACTTGGTGACATGTTTTAAATGGATTACAAGCAAATCATCAAATGCCCTGTTTTAAGAATTCCAATTAAACTATCACAAAGTTGTTTTTCCTCATTCCTTCCTGCAGTGTGTTTCGGGGGCAATTATTATGTTTCAGGCACTGAGACCCAACAATGGATGAGACATTCAGGGTCCCTCCACTCATGCAGCATCTGGTTTAAGCTGACTGACTTTTCATTTTGAAAGTTACTCTTATTCTAAGGCCAGATTACTTGTTTCCTAACCTCTGTGGAGAATAAATATATCATTATTTTTAAAATAAATCTTTAACTTTCTTATGACTCTGAGGAAATCTTGTTCTATTTTATGGAAAATTTACTATTTCTTAAACATACAGACCTGAATAATTTTAATTACCTACCTATTTATATGTCTGAGAATGAGAAGCAAAGTACAAAGAATTAAAATGGAAAATAAAATATACCTCCTCACAAAACTTATATACAGACTAGACAACAAGGAAAAACCTAACAGCATATGCCCAGAGTCCTTCAAAGACAGAAGTTAGAAATAAAGCAAAGTAATTAAAAAATGAAAACCTTAAAGACATACACATATTTTTTCAGAAATCTGAAATAAGTTATGTCTAAGAACTCTGATCTTGAAATGCCTACTTCATAGCAAATCGTTACACAAAATGTTATCCCAACTGTCTTTAAACTCATCACCCATAATGCTGACTTGGGATCATAAATTTATCTTGGACACATTTGTTTTTACAGTGTTGAGGGTTTTAAACTGAGATCACATACCAAATCCTCATTACTTGAATTTGTAAAATGGCTGATTAGGATTATTGCTGTCATGGAAACTAGTTTTTCCTTCTGCTTCTCTAATGTGTGTGCTAAAACAGACATCACATCTACAACCAAGAATTAGCAAATCCTGGCATATACATGGTTATTCCATTTTCTTCAAAATCCCTTCAGAGTGCACCAAAGTGAAAATAATACTCCAAGAGCATGCTAATTATTGGCAAGTTATAAAGATGACTTCCTAACTTGCTTACTAACTTCTATTAATAAATCCCTGTCATCATACTATCACTGATGGCTCTTGAACATGAACATAGTCTGATCACACAGCATAAACTATCTCACAGAAGATATCTTAAAACTCTTTAGTCACTGTAACATATTTGCCTCTGTTAAACATGTTAGAGGATTCATCAAGTTCAGTTTAGTTCTATGTTCTAACATAGTGTTACTGTTAGTTCTAATACTTGTTAAGTGTTATTAATTTAGTCCAAAATGTATCATCTGTGTCTATAATGACAGTGGCTCCTAATTTCATCACCCAAGTCATTGTTAAAGTATTCATTATTGTCCTAAGGGAGAGATTCCAATGGAGCATCAATTTTAGGCTGACATAGAACCAAAAACTAATAGCCAAAATTTATACAAGATTTTGATATACAAAATAGAGTATACAAAAAGTTTTTACACAACATGGATATGTGAGCCTTTATTTATTCAACAGACATTTCAGGGACTGAGTGCTAATTCTATGACCATCACTGGCTAGATACCAGGATACAACAGTCATCCTTACAACAACCCTATAATAGTGACTATCAAAATGTTGTCTCAGAAGCAGTGGCATCAGCATCAACCTGGGAACTTGTTAAAACTGCTTCCTTAAAGTAGTTACAACAGGCCTCACCCCAGACCTACTAAATCTGAAACTCTAGGGTTGGGGCCCAGCAATGTGTGTTTTAATAAGCCTCCCAAGTAATTCTGATACACGCTCAAGTTTGAGAACCACATAATTGCATTAATATACTGAAAAATTGAGGCTCAGAGAAGGAAGCAGACTTGAGGTGGAAAAGGGACATTTTCCTTTCATCTATCCCCAGAGATTAGAAAAATGTCTGGCACATAATATGTGCACACAATAAAGATTTTTGGATGGGAAAATGACTGAATCCTCTAAAGAGGTGTGCTATCATCCAATTATGGCAATAGCCCAAGAAATATAATCCTAACTTATTGAAGATGTACATATTGATGATGAAAGTATTTCTTCTTTGAAGAGAAATGTTTGCCATGACATCAAGAATTATAATTTAAAAACTATTATTTTTGACTCTTGCATAAAAGAAGTTACCAAAGGTGACCACTACCCAAACTGTTCAATTTTTCCATACCTTGTTATTTTGCCTTGATTTACTTAACTCCAATTTATACTTTTCTGCCTCTTCTAGAGCTCTATTCAACCGAACTTCTGTAGCACTTTGATTAGTAGCAGCCTGTTTTTGTAGTCTTCTTTTATTTTCTAATTCCTGTACAGTAAAAGAAATATATGGGACATTTATAAATATATCACAAGTTCCCTCTATTATTATATAACATTTTCCATTTCTCCCAAATTTTACACACACACACACACACACACACACACACACACACACACACAAACACATACAGCTGGGGGCGGAGGGCTGAAGACTGACTGACAGAAGTCTCAGGGAATTCTCACTTCCAAATTAGTAGTAGGAAAATATATCCTTAAAAATGTAGTTATGAATTCAACTTTCAAATTACTATTTGTTTGGAATTTTCTACTTCTTTTTATGTAGTATAGAGATTCTCTGTATTTATTTTATAAGCAACTCCTTGTAACTACAATTCTTCCTTTGAGAACCTCCCCAAAACACCCATGTAAGGCACAAACTCTCTCATAAACACTGTGTTTATGTAAACCTAACAAAGTATAGAAGAAATATTTGTTAAAAACAGAGCATTCTATGTTAGCCTTATAGGGAAAATCCCAACTCTGAGCAAAAACAACAGATCTTGTGGATTAATTTTCCCCATCTTGGGGTAGGTTTAGACTTGCATTTCTGCAAATATTCTAAGAGATGCTGCTGCACAGAGTCTACAGGCCACACATGAAGAAACATGAACATGTAGGATAAACTCCAAATTCTACCATCATCTGGCACTACAGTTTCATCTCCTGCCAGAAATGTTACCTTCAGATGTATCAGCAGTATGTGGATCTCTTCTAAACAGCTATGATGTTTCTTGCCTCTAAGCCTTTGCTCATGCTCTTGCTTCTGCCCTGATCCCTCCTGCCTACTCCTCATTTTTACATGCTTATCCTTTAAAACTCAGTGAAGGGTGTACACGAGGGCTTTACCTCCTCCAAGAAGCCTTCCCTCATTATCTTCCTCATTCTCCTCCTAGGCTGGATTAGGTACCCTTCCTTTAGAGCTTCTACAACACCGTGATGCACATTTATCATGGTACCTGCTGTGGAGAACTGAAACTATCCATTTACTTCATTTCCCCCACTATAATATAAACTTATTAAGGATAGAAATGGTCTTAATTTCTGTATTCCCAGAACTTTAATGACATGTTTATTCAATTAAATTTATTTTGTAATACTTAACTCACTCTTCTTTGCATTTCCTATAGTGCCTAGTACAGAGCTTTATATACAACAGATACTCAATAAATATCAGGGAATTGAAATGATGCAGTTAAAGCTACAGTTGTCTGTTTTCTTCTTTTATTAAGTTTTTTTTCTCCTGGCTGCATCACTAGGTTTTATTTGAAAACTGATCTCCCTGGCTCTGAGTAATTAAGGGCAAAACAAAACAAAATACAACAAAACACATGCTGCTCTTTATGTAGGTTTCTAAACAAATCAAACTGTGTATGGATACCATCTGCTATCACCAGCCTTCTTCACAGCTTTGTGGGTGGTAGCTACAGTAAGAGCAAGCTTGATTTATCTCACTGTTCACATGGAAAAGGCAGAGATTCTCATTAGCTAGAAAGTCCACAATTCTAGCTGCCTCATTTCAGCCTCCTCTCGTAAGAATTTGAGATAAATCTTTGCCCTTCTCTTTCCTCCTGGTGACTTTGTAACCTGCTTCATAGAGAAATGGAAACCATCCTACACCACATTATGTTCCCCTTTTTGTGAATCAATATTGACCTCCTGCTTGGGAGAAGTGAAAAAGAAAAACGGTAGCCATTAGAATACTAAAATACGAAATAAAATATTCCTATACGAGTAAATCTACTAAGGGAAAACCTTACCAAAAACTTGAAAACATTGCTGTTTTCAGTCACACTCAAGGACTCTTTACAAAATGCATACAAAGTACCAATATTTTTTATATATGCTGAAAATAATAAAGTAAACCTATTGTTACCAAAGTTAAGCATTTTACATGTTGTTAGAGAAAATTTTTATGAAAGGTCTCAAGCCCTTACTTTTACATCAGCTTTAAAAGAAAAATCTAGATAGCTTAAAGAAAATAAAATCTAACTTTAAAACTCAAAGAGTATGAGATCCAAGAAATAATTTGCCATCCTCTGATAACTTTTAAAGCATTCATAAGGCACTACAAGAGGGCAAGAATACAGAGAGGTATGTATCAGTAGCCACAGCACAGGATGAAATGTAGCAAATGCTTTCAGAGGAAAAAGTCGCCACAGTAATTTAGAAGAGAAATAATCACATGAGGACAACAAGTAAATGATCAGATAAGGTTCTAGAAACAGGTGGCTAAGGTACAAAGAGCATTAAACGTGGAGTCAGAAAACCTATGAACTGTGATAGATTCAGTTTCCACATCTGAAATTGGAAGTGATGAGATGTATATCTAATTACTTATGCAACACATTTATCAAGCACTTACTATGTGCCAGGTACTATTCTATATGAATGATGGGCACATGATAATTAACCAAAGTTCCTCCCTTCATAAAGCTTACCTTCTAGACGAAAAGACAGATGATAAGCACATACATATATACATACTCATACATAATATCTGGTAGTGATAAGGGCTATGAAGAAAAATAAAGAAGGCTTGGCGCCAGAAGCGAGAGCCCCTTGGGGCTCATCCTGCCCCCCCCCCCCTCATTTGGTCAGTGAAAAAACGGTAAGAGTAGTGGTATTTCACCGCTGGCTGGCAAGGCCGGCAGACCCTGCCCCGCCCCTTCATGGGGGGGGGGCGGGGACGCCAGGGGCCTCCCACTTATTTTTTTTTAATGAAATTTATTGTCAGCTTGGTCTCCATACAACACCCAGTGCTCATCCCAAAAGGTGCCCTCCTCAATGCCCATCACCCACTTTCCCCTCCCTCCCATCCCCATCAACCCTCAGTTTATTCTCAGTTTTTAAAAGTCTCTTATGATTTGGCTCCCTCCCTAACTTTTTTTTTCCTTCCCCTCCCCCATGGTCTTCTGTCAAGTTTCTCCGGATCCACATAAGAGTGAAAACATATGGTATCTGTCTTTCTCTGTATGACTTATTTCACTTAGCATAACACTCTCCAGTTCCATCCACATTGCTACAAAAGGCCCTATTTCATTCTTTCTCATTGCCAAGTAGTATTCCATTGTTTATATAAACCACAATTTCTTTATCCATTCATCAGTTGATGGACATTTAGGCTCTTTCCATAATTTGGCTATTGTTGAGAGTGCTGCTATAAACATTGGGGTACAAGTGCCCCTATGCATCAGCACTCCTGTATCCCTTGGGTAAATTCCTAGAAGTACTTTTGCTGGGTCACAGAGTAGATCTATTTTTAATTTTTTGAGGAACCTCCACAGTTTTCCAGAGCGGCTGCACCAATTTGCATTCCCACCAACAGTGCAAGAGGGTTCCCGTTTCTCTACATCCTTTCCAGCATCTATAGTCTCCTGATCTGTTCATTTTAACCACTTTAACTGGCGTGAGGTGATATCTGAGTGTGGTTTTGATTTGTATTTCCCTGATGAGTAGTGACGTTGAGCATCTCTTCATGTGCCTGTTGGCCATCTGGATGTCTTTAGAGAAGTGTCTATTCATGTTTTCTGCCCATTTCTTCACTGGGTTATTTGTTTTCTGGGTGTGGAGTTTGGTGAGCTCTTTATAGATTTTGGATATTAGCCCTTTGTCTGACAAGTCATTTGCAAATATCTTTTCCCATTCTGTTAGTTGCCTTTTAGTTTTGTTGGTGGTTTCCTTTGCTGTGCAGAAGCTTTTTATCTTCATAAGGTCCCAATAGTTCATTTTTGCTTTTAATTCCCTTGCCTTTGGAGATGTATCAAGTAAGACATTGCTACGGCTGAGGTCAGAGAGGTTTTTTCCTGCTTTCTCCTCTAGGGTTTTGATGGTTTCCTGTCTCACATTCAGGTCCTTTGTCCATTTTCAGTTTATTTTTGTGAATGGTGAAAGAAAGTGGTCTAGTTTCATTCTTCTGCATGTTGCTGTCCAGTTCTCCCAGCACCATTTGTTAAAGAGACTGTCTTTTTCCATTGGATATTCTTTCCTGCTTTGTCAAAGACTAGTTGGCCATACTTTTGTGGGTCCAATTCTGGAGTCTCTATTCTATCGGTCTATGTGTCTGTTTTTGTGCCAATACCATGCTGTCTTGATGATTACAGCTTTGTAGTAGAGGCTAAAGTCTGGGATTGTGATGCCTCCCGCTTTGGTCTTCTTCTTCAATATTCTTTGGCTATTCGGGGTCTTTTGTGGTTCCATACAAATTTTAGGATTGCTTGTTCTAGCTTTCAGAAGAATGTTGGTGCCATTTTGATTGGGATTGCATTGAATGTGTAGATTGCTTTGGGTAGTATTGACATTTTAACAATATTTATTCTTCCCATGCATGAGCATGGAATGTTTTTCCATTTCTTTATATCTTCTTCAATTTCCTTCATAAGCTTTCTGTAGTTTTCAGCATACAGATCTTTTAAATCTTTAGTTAGGTTTATTCCTAGGTATTTTATGATTCTTGGTGCAATTGTAAATGGGATCAGTTTGTCTTTCTGTTGCTTATTAGTGTATAAGAATGCAACTGATTTCTGTACATTAATTTTGTATCCTGCGACTTTGCTGAATTCATGTATCAGTTCTAGCAGACATTTGGTAGAGTCTATCAGGTTTTCCGTGTATAATATCATGTCATCTGCAAAAAGTGAAAGCTTGACTTCATCTTTGCCAATTTTGATGCCTTTGATTTCCTTTTGTTGTCTGATTGCTGATGCTAGACCTTCCAACAGAAGTTGGAATTCCAATGGAATTTGTCCATTTCTTCCAGGTTGTCCAGTTTGTTGGCATATAATTTTTCATAGTATTCCCTGATAATTGGTTGTATTTCTGAGGGATTGGCTGTAATAATTCCATTTTCATTCATTATTTTATCTATTTAGGTCCTCTCCCTTTTCTTTTTGAGAAGCCTGGCTAGAGGTTTATCAATTTTGTTTACTTTTTAAAAAAATCAACTCTTGGTTTCATTGATCTGTTCTACAGGTTTTTTTTTTAGATCCTATATTATTTCTGCTCTGATCTTTATTATTTCTCTTCTGCTGGGTTTGGGGTGTCTTTGCTGTTCTGCTTCTATTTCCTTTACGTGTGCTGTTAGATTTTATATTTGGGATTTTTCTTGTTTCTTGAGATAGGCCAAGATTGCAATGTATATTCCTCTCAGGACTGCCTTTGCTGCATCCCAAAGCATTTGGATTGTTGTATTTTCATTTTCATTTGTTTCCATCTATTTTTAAATTTCTTCTCTAATTGCCTGGTTGACCCATTCCCTGGTTAACCCCTCACAGGGATGGGAGGTGGGCCACTGGGGGCCTCCCACTTATTCTACACCTCTCATGTCTCTTCACCATGCCAGACTAGAGTCAAGGTCAACAGGGTCTTCTTTCCCCCCTGATTCCACCAAGCCTGTTCCCCTGGCTTTGGTTTCACTGGATAGTAGGTAGGGACAGTGGGAATCTTGTTCATCTATTCATGCATGTCACTAATTAGGTGATGAGGCATTTGGCTACCTTAAGAGAGTCATATTTACTCCCGAAATTTACATTTGGAAGGCTTCCAAATGTGGGGATGATTCTTGTAAAGATCTGGAGGGAAGAATTATAGACTGAAGGAACAATGAAAACAAAGATCCTGAGGTAGGAATCCATTCAGCATATTCAAAGATCACCAAGGTGGTATTGCTATTGAGGTAGGACTATCAATCTAGGAGGTTACTGGAATAGAGTAAGTGAACGACAGTAGCTGGGGCTTGGATAGAAGTAGTGAGTTTTTGATAAGTAGTTAATTCTATGTATTTTGAAGATAGAATTGACAGAACTTGTTGATGGGTTGGATGTAGATATGGGAAGAGAGAAGGAGCAACAGGACTTTTGGATTTTGGCCTGAACAACTTGATGTCTTTTACTGAGAAGGAGAGGAAAAGCATGTTTGCAGAGGGCAGGGAAGCAGGAGCTCCTTTTAAGATGTACGAAGTTTAACATATCAAGCAGAAGTATCAAGTGGGCACCAAAGAAGAGGTTAGAGCAAGAAAAAGAAATGTGGTGGTGATCAACATATGGATGGTATATAAAGCCATGGAAGTGAATGAGAGCATCTAACAACTGGATGTAGACAGAATAGTGAAGAGAGCCAAGGACTCAGCCTTGGGCACTTCAACATGTAAAGATCAAGAAAATAAGGACGAAAATCATTAAGTGTGCTATAGAAGTCAAATGAAAAGTATTTCAAGGAGTAATCAACCATGGCAAATGTTACTGAGAGACAAATTACTGAAAGGAATAATAACTGACTACAACTGGCAGTGTGGATTATTGATGATGTTGTAAAGAATGGTTCTGAGGCAGAGCAGAGATGGAAACCTAACTAGACTAGTTTCAGGAGAGAATGACAAATGAGGAATAGAGACATTGGGTATAAACAACCATTTTAACAAGCTTCACTATAATGGGGAGCAATGTTATAGAGCTGGAGGTACATATAAGATCTATGGAGGTTTTAAAAAATATATTGCATATTCTATAACATGTTTCTATGATAATATGAGTAATCCAATAGATGAATGTGATTTTTGAGAGAGAAAGACAGGATAATTGTAAAAGCAAAGTCCTTGAGTAGGAGAGAGGGTATGTGATCCAGTACACGGTAAAGAGAGGCATTTACACAGAAGAGGTAGGAATCTATTGTCATACATTAGGGGGAAGCAGAGTAGATGGGTACAGAGGCAGAGACATTCACAGATTTAGTGACAGGATGACAAAGAGTTATCTTTTGATTTTATTTTCTTAGTAAAACAGGGGGCAAAGTCATGAACTTAAAATGGGAAAGTTAGAAGAAGTACTGAAAAGTTGAGGAGAAAAGTTCACCTGTTTAATAATCATCTTGGGAGAGGGAAATGACTTCTCAGAAAGTTGGAGAGGAGAATGGCATTACACCTGAGATTTGTAAAATAAATTAAAATAGGACCAATCCATTTGGCTGGTGTTTTTTTGTTTTGTTTTGTTTTGACAGCCCAAATTCACTGCACTTGAGGAAGCATGCAGTAGCAAGGACATTAGGTTTAACTAGGCTTGGGTTTTGCCCACACACTAGATTTGCAGGGAAATTAAGAATATACAATGGATAATTAAGTAGTGAACATGAAAACTAAGCTGGGAGGAAGGGAATAAAGAACTGGGGGGAGATACAGATCTGTATAATAAAAATGTATTTGAGTATACACAACTATCTTATGTACGTGATAGCAATTTGTAAACTACACAATATTAAACAAAAGGACCATTAATATAACAGCTCTACAGGACACATCTAGGCAAAAATTTTAAAAACTTTCTTTGCAAAATAAGAACTTGAAGAAATTAAGAAAATGATTTTGAGTAGTTTTGCTATAAAAGCAAAAAAGAATAAAGTATCTTCAAGAAATGATACAAACATCAATTTTAGCTGGGGAAAAAGATAAAAAGAGAGCAGACTTTTTAAAAAGTGAGTTACTAATGATAAGCATGTTTGTGTGACACAATCCATGGTCAGAGAAACTTGTGGATGTACCTGCTGACTTTAATTTGACCAAAACCAACATAAAACAGAGATTAAGTCTTCCACACATGATAAACAATAAGGATCTAACATAAAAACACACCATAAGCAACTAAAAGAAATAATCAAAACTTGTTAAATGACTATTTAGAGATCATGGAAAAGAGTAGGATGGTGATTCCTGACAGAAGGGAAATAAATGAAGTAGTCCTATAATCACCCAGCATTCTGCCTCAAGGCAACACCCACACTTTGGGTACAAGGAAGAGAAAACACAAATAGAGCTCAAGGTCTGTTGAGCTGAGTAAGGAGACAGAGATGGGAGTTGGAGGAGACTGAAGCAGCTAGAATTTCTAAGAAGGGTTCAAGTAAGGAGGAACTCCATTAGGAAGGAACTTCAGGAATCCACATACTGAGGATTAGGCCACACCTGCATACAGAGAAACTCAACAAGGCCAGCAAAGAACAAGCAGGAAGGGTATATAGAACAATTCACGTCATTCAGACAAGGAACGAAGACATTTGAGCTCTAAACAGACAGAAGTGAGAGTCCATAGTGATAATCTAAGGCATTCAGTGGAGATTTTGGAAGATATCTTTAAGGGAAGCCTTGGTAGTAGAGTTGAATTATTCTTGGAGGCTACTCTAGATACACCCAGCCAAACTTAAAAACAGGCCTCAAAGGGACTATATTGAAAAATATCTGTTAAAACCCAATACTATCTTCAAAGAGCACACTAAACACAGACACTCAATAATATAACATTCACAATGTGTATCATCCAATATAAAATCACTAACCAATTCTAGAAGCGGGAAAATGTGATTGATCTCCAGGAGAAAAAATAGTCAAGAGAAACAAATCCATATCTGAGAAAAATGATGGATCCAGCAGACAAGGCTTTCCAAACAGCTATTTTAATTATATACATTATTATAATGAGAACATAAAGTGAAAATATAAAACAGAATCTAATGGAACTTCTACAGATAAATAATATATCCGAATGAACTTTTCACTGGGTTAAGAATAAGAACACATCAGACATTGAAAAGAAAAGATGAGTGAACTACTGAAGACATAGCAACAGAATCTATCCAAACAAAAAATATAAAGGAAAAAGGCTTAAAAACATCAGTGACCTAATATCATTGATATATTATCAGTGTGATAATATCAAGTGGTGTAACAAAAGTATAACTGAAGTCTCAGGTCGGGGGAGAGAGAGAGGATAAAGAAAAAATACTGAAAGAAATAATTGCCAACATTTTCCAAATTTCAGGAACATTATAAACCCACAGATCCAAAAAGTTCGACAAACTTCAAGCAGAATAAACACATTCTCCACACAAAACTAAGAAAACACATCATTATCAAATTGCTGAAAACCAGTACCAGGGAATGTCTTAAAAGCAGAGATAAAAGATGTAAAAATAAAAAGGTAGACAGAGCAAAGAATTACTGTGAAATTTTTGTCAGAAATGACATAACCTAGGAGACAGTGGGATGGTATCTTTAAAGTACTAAAAGAAGACAAAAATTTTCAACAGATAATTCTATCTCTAGAGGAAAATACCCTTCAAAAACGTAAGGGTCCAAACACAAGTGCATACAAAATTGATGAAATATGAATAATACCTGTGGCATGTACCAATGTTGGTTTCCTGGTTTTGATATTGTACTGTAATTATGTTCAATGTTATCAATGAGGGAACTGAGTGAAGGGTACACAGGACTTATTATTTTTCCAGCTTTCTGTGAATCTATAATTTTCAAAATAAAAAAAATTTAAAGAAAACAGTCTTTTTTCAAAGAAACAAAAACAAAGAATCAGTAATTAGCAAACTGATACCACAAAAATGGAAAGAGTAGTTATTTCAAGCAGACATATACAAAAACAGATCTAAAGAATGAAGAATACCAGAAATGGCAAGTATAAAAGGCATTTTCATACGTTAATCTTTTTAAACTATAACTATTTAAAGAAATATTGTGAGATTTATGACATTTAAAAGTAAATGTATAACAACACAAGCATAAAGGAAAGGAGGTAGAAATGGAGTATATGGTTGTGAGCGTCTTATATTTGAAATAGTATAACATGATTTGAAGGTAGATTGTGATATGGTAAATATGTTTTTTGTGTTTGATGTAATTTATGCATGCAAACATTTTTGATGTTTTTTGTGTTGAGTCTAACATAAAAATATAAAACAAAGATATAGCCAATAGGGGAAAAACCACAAAATACTAAAAAATATTTAATTCAGAAGAGAAAGGAAGTAACAGAACAGTTAGAAAAGCAAGATGATAGATTTAAATCCAAATATCAAAACCTGAATTAATGTAATTGGTATGAACATGCCAATGAGAGACGAGACCATCGAAGTAGATAAAAAAGCAAAACCCAATTTTGTACTGGCTATAACAAACTCATTCTCAGTATAAAAGGCAGATGACAAGTAAAAAGATGTATCACACAAACACTATGCATCATGAAGCTGGAACTACTACACTAATATCAGAAAAAGTAAGTCGACTTTGGAACAAGAAATATCATCAGAGATTTTAAAAAAGTATTTACAAAGAAGCATTAATCAAAACCACTACAATCCTAATTCTGCAGGCATCCAAAATAGAGACTGTAAATACATGAATCCAAAACTGATATAACTGAAAGGAGAAAAAGACAAATCCACAACTCTAGTCAGAGATTTCAGCATCGGCACCTAATAAATGATTAAGCACTTTAACAACACCATCAACAAACTCACCCTAATACTTGCAGAACACTCCACTCAACACAGCATACTATATATTTTTTTCAAATTACATGAAGTATTCATCAAAAGATGCTAAATGCTGGTCCATAAAACTAGTTGAGATAAATTTTAAAAGAATGAAATCATACAGGGTAGGTTCTCACACCACAGAATTAAATTAGAAATCAACAGAAAGACATGAAAAATGCCCAATTATTTAGAAATTAAACAATATACTTCTATATAATCCAATGATCAAGAAAAATTATAAAGGAAATGGGAATATACATTGAACTTAATGAAAATTAAAAGACAACATCAAAATTTGTGGAATGCAGATAAGGCAGCAGTTAGAGGAAAATTTATAGCTTTAAGTGCTTATGTAAGCAAAGAAGAGACAGATAGAAATTTGAGAGTTGCCAGCTAACATGGAGGAGCAGCAAGGAAGTTTTTTTTGCCTCTCTTGTCCCTGAAATGCAGCCAGATCAACACCAAACCATCTTGCACACCTAGAAAACTGATTTGAGGATTAACATAACAATACAACCTGAACCACAGAATTCAGCAGGTACGTGGCACAGAGACATGAAATGGGGAGAGAGAAGCCAGAGAGGGTAGGGAGCTGGTTTTGCTTGCAGAGAGAGAATGGAGAGTACAGAAAAAGCACTCCCCCCTAAAGCAGCTGGAGGGAAAGAGAAAGAGTAGAAAACCTGCAAGGGACTGAACAAGAAAGGGAGAAAGGAGAGGGTTTGGATACCTTTCAGACTGTATGAACAGGGGAGTACAGAGTCTGAAACTCTGCAGCTTGATACCTGGTGGAGCTCTAGTAGGAAGAGCGAATCCCCAGGAGAAGACAGTGAGGACCAAGGGGTCCTCAGGCCACATGGAGAGTGGCGGTTCCCCTGCTGGGAGGACATTTGATAGAGGCTGTGCGGCCTCCCCAAAGGCAAAGGTCCCAGGGGTTTCTGGAGAACAGCCATGTTTGCTGGTGTTGGAACAAGGACGTTGAGGGTGAAACCTGGTGCCAGATGTGTGTTGTAACTTCCCATAATCCTTGAAACACTGTTGCTACATGATTGTGCAAACTTTTTCTGGGGCAGGTAGGCACCTGGCTGTAGTCTCTGGGAATCTGCAGCAAAGCAGTCATGTGAAAGTTCCTGAGGGCAGGCCAGCACCTAGCCATTCCCCAGAGGGTCTGAGTGGGTCAAAGCTGCAGGGCCCTCAGAAGTGAGGGGTCTAGAAACACAGTCCCATCTGAGATAAAACTTAGGACAGGTGCTGCCTGGCAGGCTGATGGCTTGGTCACAGTATAGAAGTGGGGAGTTAACAGAAGCTGGAGACAAAGGAGGGGTGCTTGATTGCCAATGCTCAAGAGCACAGAGTTCTGATACTAGAGACAGGGTAGCTGGGTGATACCATTTTCACCCCTCTGTTGCTACATGTGCCACAATAATCCACACCAGTAAATTAAGCAGTGCCATCTACCAGTAAATTAGGCAGTGCCATCTAGTGGAGAATAGTGTCCTTACTCCAAGCCCTGTCCAACTGGGCCAACCGTTCTCTAGAGGACCACAAGTCTCTCTGCCTGCATAGTTCACGGACTATAAAGTGCTTCATAGTTGGACTTCTAGGGTAAACTGGACATAACTTTAATCATATTTCATTCTGTTCACTGGTCCATCTATCAATTTTTTTCCTTTTATTCTTGAACATAGGAAGAGAAAACAATTATTTTTATAAAGAAGATTTTTAATTTTTTCTACTATATTTTTTACTTTTTGGTAAATTTTTTGGTTCTATTTTACTCTCACCATTTCAATTTATTCTATTTTAGTGTATTCATCTTTTAAAATTTTCAAACGTTTTTTTTTCTTTTCTTTCCCTTTTTTCTCTACTCTATCAAGCCTCTTTCAACAAGACCAAAACACATTTAGAATCTAGCATCCTTTGTTTTTTTCTGTGTTGCTTTTAATTAATTATTTATTTATTTTTATTGTATTAATTTTCTTCCTGCAAAATGACAAAACGAAGGATTCACCCCAAAAGAAAACAGGACGAAATGACAGCCAGGGACTTAATAAAAGTAAGATGTATGAACTAGAATTGTGAATCACAATAATAAGAATACTACCTGGGGTTTAAAAAAGCATAGAATCCCTTTCTGCAGAGATAAAAAAAAGTCAAATCTAGTCAAGATGACATTAAAAGTGTTGTAACTTAGATGCACTCTCACATGGATGCCCCAGTGGCAAGGATGGATGAAGCAGAGCAGTGAATCAACGATACAGAGGACACACTTATGGAGAATAATGAAGCAGGAAAAAAGAGGGAAACTAAGGCAAAAGAGCACAATATAAGAATTAGAGAACTCAGGGACTCATTAAAAAGGAATAACATTTGAATCATAGGAGCTCCAGAAGATGAAGAGAGAGAAAAAGGGGTAGAAGTTTTATGTGAGCAAATCATAGAGGAAACTTTCCTAACCTGGGGAAAGACACAGACATTAAAATCCAGGACACAGAGAACTCTCATTAGATTCAACAAAAACCAACCATTGACAAGACATATCATAGTCAAATTCACAAAATACTCAGACAAGGAAAGAATCATGAAAGCAGCAAGGGAAAAAAGTCCTTAACCTACAAGGGAAGACAGATCAGGTTCACAGCAGACCAATTCACAGAAACTTGGCAGGCCAGAAAGGAGTGGCAGGATATATTCAATGTGCTGAATCAGAAAAATATGCAGCCAAGAATTCTTTATCCAGCAAGTCTGTCATTCAAAATAGAAGGAGAGAAAAAAAGTTACCCAAACAAACACTAAAGCAATTCATGACCATTAAACCAGCCCTGAAAGAAAATTTAAGAGGGACTCTCTGAGGGGAGAAAAGATGGGGAAAAAAAAGACCCAAAGCAACAAAGACTAGAAAGGACCAGAGAACACCACCAGGAACACCAACTCTACAGGCAACATAATGACAATAAATTACTATCTTTCAGTACTCACTCTAAATATAAATGGACTAAACGCTCCAATCAAAAGACATAGGGTAACAGAATGGATAAGGAAACAAGATCCATCTATATGCTGTTTACAAGAGACCCATTTTATTTTTATTTATTTTTATTTATTTTTTTAGTACGAAATTTATTGTCAAATTGGTTTCCATACAACACCCAGTGCTCATCCCAAAAGGTGCCCTCCTCAAAACCCATCACCCATCCTCCCTTCCCTCCCACCCCCCATCAACCCTCAGTTTATTCTCAGTTTTTAAAAGTCTCTTTGGCAAGAGACCCATTTTAGACCTAAAGCCACCTTCAGATTGAAAGTAAGGAGATGGAGAGCCATCTATCATGCTAATGGTCACCAAAAGAAAGCCCTAGTAGCCATACTTATATCAGACAATCTAGATTTTAAAATAAAGACTGTAACAAGAAATTAAGAAGGGCATTATATCATAATTAAGGGGTCTATCCACCAAGAAGATCTAACATAGTAAAGATTTATGCTCCAAGTGTGGAAATACCCAAATATATAAATCAATTAATCACAAACATAAACTCATTGATAATAATATCATACTAGCAGGGGACTTCAACACCCCACTTACAACAATGGACAGATCATCTAAACAGAAAATCAACAAGGAAACAATGGCTTTGAATGACACACTGAACCGGATGGACTTAACAGATATATTCAGAACATTTCACCCTAAAGCAGCAAATACACATTCATCTTGAGTGCACATGGAACATTCGCCAGAAGAGATCACATACTGGGACACAAATCAGCCCTCCACATGTACCAAGAGATAGAGATCATACCATGCATATTTTCAGACCACAGTGCTATGAAACTTGAAATCAATCACAAGAAAAAACTTGGAAAGATAACAAATACTTGCAGACTAAAGAACATCCTACTAAAGAATGAATAGGCTAACCAAGAAGTGAAAGAGAAAATTAACAAGTACATGGAAGCCAATGAAAATGATAACACCACAGCTCAAAACCTCTGGGACGCAGTAAATGTGGTCATAAGAGGGAAGTACATAGCAATCCAGGCCTTTCTTAAGAAGGAAAAAAGGTCTCAGAAACACAATCTAATCTTATACCTTAAAGAGCTGGAAATAGAACAGCAAATAAAACCCCAAAACAGCAGAAAACAGGAAATAATAAAGATTAGAGCAGAGATGAATACTACTGAAACCAACAAAAGTAGTAGAACAGATTAATGAAACCAGGAGCTTGTTCTTTGAAAGAAGTAACAAAGTTGATAAACCCCTAGCCAATTTGATCAAAAAGAAAAAGGAAAGGATCCAACTAAACAAAATCAAGATGAAACAGGAGAAATCACAACTAACACAGCAGAAATAAAAACAATAGGAGAGTATTATGAGTAATTATACACCAATAAATTAAGCAATCTGGAAGAAATGGACAAATTCCTAGAAACATATAAACTACCAAAACCAAAACAGGAAGAAACAGAAAATTTAACAGACCCATAACCAGTAAAGAAATCAAATTAGTAATCAAAAATCTCTCTCAAAAAAACAAAACAAAACAAAACAAAAAAACATGAGTCCAGGGCCGGATGGTTTTCCAGGGGAATTCTACCAAACATTTAAAGAAAAGTTAGCACCTATTCTTTTGAAGCTGTTCGAAAAAACAGAAATGGAAGGAAAACTTCGAAACTCATTCTATGAAGCCAGCATTACCTTGATTCCAAAACTAGACAAAGATCCCACTAAAAAGGAGAACTACAGACCAATTTCCCTGATGAACATGGATGCAAAATCCTCAACAAGATCTAGCCAACCAGATTCAACAATACATTAAAAGAATTATTCACCATGACCAAGTGGGATTTATACCTGGGATGCAGGGCTGGTTCAATATCTGCTAAATAATCAATGTGATATATCACACCAATAAAAGAAAGGACAAGAACCACATGCTCCTCTTAATAGATGCAGAGAAAGCATCTCACAAAATACAGTATCCTTTCTTGATAAAAACCCTCAAGAAAGTAGGGATAAAGGATCATACTTCAAGATCATAAAATAGGGATAGAAGATCATACCTCAAGATCATAAAAGCCATATATGAAAGACCCACTGGTAATATCATCTCCAATGGGGGAAAAATGAGAGCTTTACCCCTAAGGTCCGGAACACAACAGGAATGTCCACTCTCACCACTGTTATTCAACACAGTATGGGAAGTCCTTGCCTCAGCAAACACAAAGGAATAAAAGGCATCCCAATCAGCAAGGAGGAAGTCAAACTTTCACTCTTCGCAGACGACATGATATTCTATACAGAAACCCAAAAGATTTCACCAAAAAACTGCTAGAATTGATCCATGAATTCAGCAAAGTCACAGGATGTAAGATCAATGCACAGAAATCAGTTGCATTCCTATACACCAATAATGAAGCCACAGAAAGAGAAATCCAGGAATCGACCCCATTTACGATTGTACCAAAACCCATAAAATACCTAGGAACAAACCTAACCAAAGATGTGAAAAATCTATACACTGAAAACTATAGAAAGCTTATGAAAGAAATTGAAGAAGACATTCAAAAAATGGAAAAATATTCCATGCTCATGGATTGGAAGAATATTGTTAAAATGTTGATACTACCCAAAGCAATCTACATATCCAATGCAATCCCTATCAAATTAATACCAGCATTCTTCACAAAGCTAGAACAAACAATCCTAAAATTTGTATGGAACCAGATAAGACCCTGACTAGCCAAAGAAATCCTGAAAAAGAAAACCAAAGCTGGAGACATCACAATCCCACACTTCAAGATGTATTAAAAGGCCAGAATCATCAAGAGAGTATTGTACTTGCACAAAAACACACACTCAGATCAATGGAACAGAATAGACAACCCAGAAATGGACCCACAAACGTATGGCCAACTAATCTTTGACAAAGCAGGGAAGAATATCTAATGGAATAAAGACAGTCTCTTCAGCAAATGATGCTGGGAAAAATGGACAGCAACATGCAGAAAAATGCATCTGGACTACTTTCTTGCACCATAAACAAAAATAAACTCAAAATGGACGAAAGACCTAAATGTAAGACAGGAAGCCATCAAAATCCTAGAGAAAGCAGGCAGCAATCTCTTTGACCTTGGCTGCAGAAACTTCTTACTTGACATGTCTCTGGAGGCAAGGCAAACAAAAGCAAAAATGAATTATTGGGACCTCATGAAGATAAAAAGCTTCTGCCCAGCAAAGGAAACAATCAGCAAAACTAAAAGGCAACCGACAGAATGGGAGAAGGTATTTGCAAAGGACATATTGGATAAAGGGTTAGTATCCAAAATCTGTAAAGAACTTACCAAGCTCAACACCCAAAAAACAAATAATCCAGTGAAGAAATGGGAAAAAGACATAAATAGACACTTTTCCAAAGAAGACATTCAGATGACTAACAGACACATGAAAAGATGCTCAACATCACTCATCATCAGGGAAATACAAACATCACTCATCATCAGGAAATACACAATGAGACACCACCCCACACCAGTCAGAATGGCTAACATCAACAACACAGGCACCAACAGATGTTGGCAAGGATGTGGAGAAAGAGGATCTCTTTTGCACTGCTGGTGGGAACACAAACTGGTACAGCCACTCTGGAAAACAGTATGGAGGTTCCTCAAAAAATTAAAATACAACTACTCTATGACCCAGCAACAGCACTACTAGGTATTTACCCAAGGGATACAGGTGTGCTGTTTCGAAGGGGCACATGCATCCCAATGTTTATAGCTCTACTATCAACAATAGCCAAAGAATGGAAAGAGCCCAAATGTCCATCAACTGATGAATGGATAAAGAAGATGTGGCATATATACACACAATGGAATATTACTCAGTGCTCAAAAAGAATAAAATCTTGCTATTTGCAACAATGTGGAAGGAACTACAGTTTATTATCCTAAGCAAAATAAGTCACAAAAAGACAAATATCATGATTTCACTCATATGTGTAATTTAAGAAAAAAACCCAAACAAACATAGGGGAAGGGAAGGATAAATAAGATAAAAACAGAGAAGGGACACAAACCATGAGAGACTCTGAAATACAGGGAACAAACTGAGGGTCACTGGAGGGGAGGAAGGAGAGGGATGGGTTAAATGAGTGATGGGCATTAAGGAGGACACTTGTTGGGATGAGAATTGGGTGTTATAGGTTAAGTGATGAATCACTCAGTTCTACTCCTGAAATCATTATTAAACTATATACTATATGTTAACCTGTATTTAAATTTAAATGTTCATTTGAATTAAAATGTTCTAAAATTGATCATGGTGATAGTTGCACAATTCTGTGAATATATTAAAAGCCACTAAATTGGGGGACACCCAGTGGCTCAGTCAGTTAAGCATCTCACTCTTGATTTCAGCTTGGTTCATGATCACATGGTTCATGAGTTTGAGCTCTGCATTGGGATCTGCACTGACAGTGCAGAGCCTGCTTGGGAATCTCTCTCTCCCCCTTTCTCTCTGTCCCTCTCCCACTCATGCTGGATGCCTCTCTTTCTCTCTCAAAATAAGTAAACTTTAAGAAAAAGTCACCAAATTGTATACTTTAAAAGGGTGATTTCAGGGTGCCTGGGTGGCTCAGTCTGTTAAGCATCCAACTTTGCCTCAAGCCGTGATCTCACAGCTCATGAGTTCAAGCCCCGCATTGACTCTTGCTGACAGCTCAGAGCCTGGAGCCTGCTTTGGAATCTGTGTCTCCCTCTCTCTTTCTCCCCTTCTCCTGCTTGTGCTCTGTCTCTCTCTCAAAAATAAATAAACATTAAAAAAATTAAAAAAAATTTTAGAGTGTGGTGTGTACTATATGTGAATTTTATCTCAATAAATCTATTAATATTCTCCTATATATGGTGGAAGACTTTTTAGTAAACACTAACAAAATAAGTGAACAAAAGTGATGTCTACACAAACATGTAACTTTAATGTTTTATAGTGTTTTTAACATTAGGGCAGGAAAAATCACAAAATTATTACCTTTTCTACTGAAGACAGCTGTTGCTGTAATCCATCACATTTTTTATTTAGCTCCTCAAAAAGAGTTTTATATTTTTCTGTTTGAGACTGTTGCAAATTAATTGTTCGCTGCTGTCTCATACAATCTTCTTCCAAGTTTTTTATTTGAGACTTTAAATCCTGAATTTCATTTTCCTATAGTTATAAAATTACAGATTATGTGAAAAATACACAAGATTTGGTATCAAAACATAAAGCAGAAAACAAAAAGGAGTTTCCAATGATTTTTAATGAGATACTTATATCCATTTCAAGGAGAATAACAAATTGTGTTCCACTCTCATCTTCAAAAATAGAAGTTAGAAGTTTCATTTGTGTTTAATAGCTTCCATTTGTAAATCTTATACAAAAAATTCTAACTGCTAACAAGTATTTAAATTTTTTTCACTTAGTGAAAATTCAACATCTCAGAATAGAATATAAGTCAGTATTTACATACAATTTTTAATTCAAAAGTTAACTGTAAATTATATGTCAATAAACATTTATGGTAAAAATAATGAAACTGCTCCTAACATATCTTTAAATATAGAGCATTTAGTTTAAAAAACATACCTTCTTATTGCATTCATATACAACATTATCCAATTCCTCCTGCATAACACGGAGTTTGGCCTTTAGAAATCTGTTCTGTGCTTCTGTGGATTTAAATGATTACATTTATTGTCCTTCACTGAATCTAAGATGCCATTAACTGCAGACAGACCATTTTATGAGGAAAAAGAATGCTCAAGATGGCAAGTTTATCAGGAGACCCCTGTTTGAGAACACTAAAGACACTGAATACTCATACTATCAAGGTAAAGGAAAAACAAATCCACCCAACAGAAAGGAACTGTTCACATATCAACAGTGGAACTGAGTAAAGAGGGGAAAAAAACCCAAAAACCTCTCCTTAGAATCTGAACCACAAGCCAGTATTCACTCTTGCAAACTGAATTTGTGTTTACCAAGGTGGTACAAAATACCTCAGTCAAAATTTAAAGTGGTTTCAGGTTGGTAACATCCCCAGGTGTTTGGCAGAAACAAACACAAAACCACTCGAGCAAAACTCAACTTCAGTCTCAGCCATTGTAATTATAAAATACCATTGACTGTAACACACATGCCAATTTCACGGAAGTTATAATGTAGTCTATGTGCCTTAGAAGCAAAGAAATACACTAATACCTTACTGCTGAAGCTTTCTTGCACAAACTCTAAGATCTGCCTTTGCAAAGTATTTCATTGCTACCTAAAGTTCTTTATTCAATGATATCAGCAGTAAATCTTTGATGTTTCTAGGTGTATACAAGTAAATAAAGTGAAAACTGAAATTAGCACTCACTCCATAATTCATTCAATCATTCATTGAAAAAATATACATTAAGTCTCTACAATGTTCCAGACCTAATGGGGATAAAACAAGCTTTGCCTTCATGGATCTTATGTTGAGTAAACACCCTGAGTGGTCTCTGAGAAGTCATTAGAATATACCCCAGAGAATGCACAAAATCTCTTCATCCATACTCCTTCCAAAGCTCTTCTTTTTATTTTTTTAAGTTTATTTGAGAGAGAGAGAGTGCACATGTGGGCTGGGGAGGTACAGGGAGACAGGAAGAGAGAAAGAGAGAATCCCAAGCAGGCTCCGTGCTGTCAGCACAGAGTCTGACGCAAGGCTAGATCTCCCAAACCATGAGATCATGACCTGAGCCAAGATGAAGAGTCTGACGTTTGACTGAGCCACCCAGGTGCCCCCAAAGCTCTATTAAATGCTTCCAGTGTTATCATGGAGATGATTAATGATGACTGGCTCTAACCCACCTAGATCTCTCCAGCCTCAACTCTCCTTCAAGCCTCTCGTGTCACTCCAGGTTAGCAGCACAGGATAGAAGGGAAATGATAAATTTAAAAATGTGAAGTTTGCAGTAGCTGTTCTCTAAGGGGAAAGGAGGAAGAATGCGAGAGCCTGAGTTTGTCCATCTCTTTCTCTCCCCAACTAACCTTAGTGTCATCAAGGAGTTGAGTGCTCTCATCTCTGTAGGCCACAGCATTAACCTCCCATCCCCATCTCCCTCTGACTTTAGTCTTAGAAAGCAGTATGTGCTACTAAACTACTTTTCTTATCTTTTCCTCTTGCCTGTAAGATACCCATTCATATCTGGAATAAGAGAAAAACTCCCCCAAAAGGGGAGATACCTAGGCCAAAGACTCTGGAAAGGGAATGCAGGGAGACAAAGTGGCAGAGAGGTGATTCAGCAATAAAAACCAAGTGGCAATATAAGGTAGTCTGTTGTATTGGTTCTATGTATCTGGGAGTGGGAATATTGTAATGGGACCACGGGTGACTATGTACTGAGAAACAGCCAACATGTGACCAGTGTGTCCTTGAAGGCATCTTGACAAAGACCTAAAGGCAGCTTCCTGCTTCCTTTATCTTCTCTTCTGACAAGTACACCCAGAAAGCTTAGATTTACTAGCCAGTAAATGTGATAAATTCATAAATGAATTGCTCATTTATGAATGAGTAGCATGTAGCACAATAATCATTATACATATAAATTGTTATTGTTTTCACAGAATCAGAATTTTAAAGATAACCTGATGACCATCTAATATAAACTGCTAAATTTTGAAATTAAGAAATTGCAATTACAGAGAGGCCAAGTGGCTTGCCTGAACTTACAATTATAGTTCAGTATTAACTCTTCATCTACACTCAACGTCTTATGTTTATAATAGCATAGGTGGCACCTCATAAATTCAACAGTTCTAGAGGCACTACTGATAATGTTTTTAGAGTATCTAAACTTATTATTATTTTTCAAAGTGATTTGCAGAGAATGAGTTTATAAGAAAGAAAATCACATTCATTAGAAAACTAATTTGATTATTTTAACTGATGCCACATGAGTGATTCATTTATCCTTTTAACATGCCATAAGTAGAATACGGTAACAATCAATGAAAGAAATACAAAGACATTGGGTTTTAAAAAGTATTTTAATGTTTAATGATAAGCTATGGGGCATTTTAACCTTAGTTGAACAGTGGTCAATGAAACCAATACCATATAGTCTTTTTCATTTTTACTTTTTATAATGGAAAATGTCAAACATATAAAAGTAGAAAGACGCTGTCAATGAAAAACTACTTTCCTATCATCCATCTTCAACAACTGACTCATAACCAATTTTATGTCATCTATAATTCCACTCATTCCTCCTACCATCATGTCCCACTAGATGATTTTGAAACAAGTGCAAGATATCACAATACTTTTTTTAAATGCAAAAAAATATTTCCCAAATATCTGTTTCTAAGTAATTGTGATATACAGATAAAAATAAACAGAAGAAAACTTACCTATTCCAATGTCATTACTAACACCACAAAAAATATCATCATCGATATAATCAGGTAAGCCTTCTTCCTCCAGTTGCCCTTCAATTTTACTAATTGTTTTAGCAAGAGAAAAGTCTGAGAAATCCTCTGGAATGGCAACATCATTGGCAGTCTGTACATCAAAGTATTTCAATTTTATACTATAAATAAACATACACACACATATACATACTCATTATATATTATATACAATGTCAACACACAAAGGAAATATGACTTTTATCCAAATAAAAAAGATCAAAATTATTAATTAAAAAATTATTAATTTTGAATTTATGATGAAACCTATAATTGATACTTCCAAGGATTATATTATAAAAGACTTGGCTGACTTTCAATCTTTATGAATCACACGGCCACAGAGCTAGAGAAGGCTTATGAAACCAGTTTGTCTACACATTGCCTCCAAACAAGTAAACATCAAAACTAAGAGTGCTGAACTTGGCCTCCCAAGTTAGATCCAGACTGTGGATTTTAACTTATATGCTGCTGAAGAACTATATAAAGTGATATTGTGTTTAGCCATAATTCTGCAAACACTGAGAATAATACCTCTTAAGAATTAGAGTGAACATTTATTAGCTCAATCAAAATCAACTTTTTTTTCCACCTAAAGAAACACATTCTAACCAGAACCAAAATCAACCAAAAATTGGATTTGCTTTTCTTAACAAGAGAAGAAATATGAAATAAAAGTCACTAGTAAAGGCATTAAGGAATGGGCCAAGCCTAACCCATCAAGTTTATGATTCCAAAAGCCTTGTTTTTAACTTTTTACTTAATTTAAAGCCTAACTTTCTTTTAATACATAAGCACAGACTTCAGAATTCTATTTATAAAAACAACCTTTTCCTTAAAAAGTAGTTTTGAAGTCTGAAAATAAGATAACCAGTTATGCATGCATGCATGTACTGATGTACGCAGTATATGTTCTCTTTTCTTCTATCAATTTATTTATTTATTTTAATGTTTATGTATTTTGAGAGAAAGAGACCATGAGTATAACCAGGGGAGGGACAGAGGGAGGGACAGAGAGAGAGAAAGAGAGAGAGAGAAAAAGAGGGAGGGAGGGAGGGAGGGAGGGAGAGAGGGAGAGGGAGAGGGAGAGGGAGAGAGAGAGGGAGAGAGAGAGGGAGGGAGAGAGAGAGGGAGAGAGAGAGAGAGAGAGAGAGAGAGAGAATCCCAAGCAGGCTCCACGCTATCAGTGCAGAGCTCAATGTGAGGCTCGATCCTACGAACCATGAGATTATGACCTGAGCCGAAACCAATTTGGACCCTCAACCAACTGAGCCACCAGGCTCCCCTATCAACCTATTTTAGATTTATTTTATTTTCCTTATCCCTTCACTGTATTTTTTCTTTTATTCAAAAAACAAAAAAAGTTATTTAGCCTATTAAAAGACACCAACATTAACAAAGATTTTTCCAGGATTATAATGCAGTATCAGTTTGGATAAGTAATAGACACTTAATAATTTACTGTGAATAAGAAGCGTGTTGGTACAACCCATTGTAGGTATGACCTTCCTTTTCCAGAAGGTTTCCTATCCTAGATTGCCTCTTAGGTCCCCTTTTCAAGCTTAAACTACTAAGAACCGTCTTGAATTCTTTATCACCAAAAACAATAGAATGTAAATTATAATGATACTATAGTCTTATTTAGAGCCTACCAAATCACTCTGTATGTGAATACACACAATAATGTATGGTGTTCTATTAAATGTTCGAAAAAGTAGACTAGTCTGAGAGAACTAAGCAAAGACACCTATGTTCTAGACTCAGTTCTAAGAAAATATCTCACTAAAAATAACATTTAAAAATTTGAAATGTGGCGATTTTGCTTAAAAGAACTGTGTACAATGTTTACTAACTGCTGTAAGACATTTCTGAGTTGAGAATGTTTTAAATTACTGAATGTAGATAAGATATATACGATGCCAGGTATAAAAAGATCTGGAGAAAGAGAAAGAGCTTAATAACTAAAATCATGATAGTATGAATCATAAAACTAAAAAAATAGAAAGTAATACTTTTAAAACTGTACTATACCTTGAATTTGTTTTCCTTCCTTTATTTGTAGAGTGTAGTCTGTTTTGAATCTTGTTCACTGCATCAACATTTTTGGTCTTTGGCTACATCAAAGAATTTAAATTATTGATTAATTAGATTCTAATCATTTGCCCTGGAAAGCAGTTTTGTAATACAGAGAACTGCTAGTTTACTACACAGAAGAACTCCTATTTTCATGGAATTATTGAATTGTATTTTAAAGAATCCCAGAAACTGTATAGCTGGAAAAGACCTAGATATCACTAGCACCAACAGGTTCAAAGATAAGGAAAATGAGTCCCATAAAGTCAAGGATATTCAGCTGGCTAGTGGAATATTAAACCGGATGTTATGACTCACAGAACTGAGTTCTCCTCACTGATTATTCCCCAGGCAGGCCTTCACATAGGCTGTTTTCTTGGCCTTGATATCTGTGGGTGGGGAACCTGTAGACCTCAATAAGCCCAGCACCTGTAATAGTGATCTATACACTGCAAATATTTAAATGAATGAATAAACCTTTCAAATTACCTTCTTAGTATATAAATAATTTTCATTTTTGGGTCGAATACCTGGTAAATTTCAGCTTCAGAGGGAAAACAAACTCCTTAGGTTACAGATTCATTTTACTCAGAATTTCTTCCAGTATATAACCAAATTGTTCAGTGAAATTATGAGACAAAAAAGGATTCAGCTTATTTTATAAGTAACATCATGAAGGCATCTCTTCTAAGTATCAAGGCTTATATTCTGTTTCTGTAGAGTCATACTCCTCTGTTTTGTTCTAAGAAAAGCCTAAAAAATAACCTAAATTCTATACAACGTAATTACATTTACAGCAAGTTCAATTTCATACCTTAGTTTCTGAATGAAGATGAACTATCCCTTCAGACAACAGACCTCTACAGACCAAAAATAAACATTATACATTAATAATAGATGATACTAAGCTGAGACACAATAAAAGTCAACAGTAATTACATCTGAAAGGGAAAATAGACAACTACCAAGTAGACTTTGCTATAATTCTAGTTATGTGCATGTTAATTTATTAACACAAGAAAATTGCTTTGGTTAAATAATTCACCTTTAAGAAGTTATAATGTAATACCAATATTTTTGTAGGAAAATGAAGCACAAACTTTAACAAATTAAAATCATAAGGAGTGATTATTGCCACACACAGGGATTATCTATTTTACAAAATAATTCACCACAAGGCTTTTTAGTGTGAGCCCGCCCAGTGTTATCCTTTGTTTAATGCATTTAAATACGTGGTCTGTATTTGTTTCTCCCATTACACTGTGAAATCCATGAAGGTAGGAATCATGTCTGCCTTGTTCACTGCTCTATGCCTAGTACATGGTGTAGTACATGGTATATAGGTTCTTAAATTGTCACCAAGTAAGTATTTGCTAAATGCATGAATCTAAAATACAATTCATTTTTTAAACATTTTAACTTCACATTTTTTTGACATACAATAGTCTATTAGTTTCAGGTGTACATCATAGTGATTCAGTATTTTTATACAATACAAAATGATCTCCACAATAGGTCTAGTTGCCATCTGTCACCGTACAAAGTTGTTATAATATTACTGACTATATTCCCTGTGGTGTACATTACATCCCTGTGACTGACTTAATTTATTACTAGAAATTTGTACCTCTAAAATACAACTCATTTTTCTGCGCAGTTTTCAAAATATGTTTTTATTTAGTACAAAGAGTGTTTATGGGGTCTGCACTCTCTGGCCCATGGGCTGAATCCATCCACATCAACACATTTTCACATTATCTATGGCTGTTTTCACACTACCAGCAGCGAAGCTGAGTAGTGACAAAAACTGTAAAGCTGACAAATACAAAAATATTTACTATCTGGCTCTTCACAGGAAGATTCTGCCTACCCCTGATCAATTGTCTAGATCATCCCCATTACATATATTATTATTTCTATATCTTGTTGCTATTAAAAAAGCAAAACAGGCACTGGGTGTCTCAGTTGGTGAAGTGTCCTATTCTTGATTTCGGCTCAGGTCAGGATCTCATGGTTTGTGGGATGGAGCTCTGCGTGCAGCTCTTCACTGACTGTGTGGAGCCGGATGGGGATTCTCTCCCTCCCTCTCTGCCTTTCCCCCACTCACATTCTCACTCTCTTTCTCCCTAAATAAATAAAAAAATAAATAAAATACTTAAAAAACAAAACACTTCATCATATCCCCCTGAGAACTCATTACCAGAATAAGGACATAAAAACAAAATTACTTTCTATCAGATATCACCTACTGAACTAGTTACACATAGGTTATTTCAATATTAAATACAAAAATATACTTAGATAGATATTATATACAACCTCTCAAAGAACCAGAAATAGCTTTGCAAAGAATAAAAAGAAGGCTTTAAAACAGCTTAAAATTACAGACTAAGAATCATTCTCACATATGACATTAAAATGTTACCAAATTTTATACAAAATTTTAGCTGTCCTCTTCCATGGCCTTCTTATCAAAAATATTTGCCATTTCCTTACATTTTCTGTAGCTTCCATTGTTCCTTCCCAGATACACAAACGTATCAGCCAAAAGACATTTAACGGTTATCTGTCTCCCTCAGGTTTAGCTGAGTGACATTACTTTGCTAGTGTATTTCTGTGAAAAATGAACTAAAATAGAGTATTCTAGTTACTTTCATTACATTTCTCCATGAAAGGTTTGTACGTAACATGACTGAAAGGATTTGTGTGGTAAACCTTGCTTCCAACAGATCGAAGGATATGTATCCCATACTGTTAAGAAGCTAGATTCTGGTTTTCCAACTGTATTGTTTGGCAGAGTAACCTTGGATGTTGAAGACCTATTATAATGTATACTGCCTGACCATAATCATTTAGGTGTATTATTCTCCAAGCTAAAATGGATTGTCTCTCTACAGAATTACCTTCCAGATTCAGCAATTCCCAACTAATAGTCAAGTAGCATGTTTAAAAGCCAATTGTTCAAACAGTAGTATTTTTTTAAAAAGTCACCTGACCAAGGTAAACAGAGGTGTCATCACCACTTTGCACTTAAGGAAAATTTTGTGAAAGAAAACCAACAGATTTATCTTTAGGCTTGTGAAATCAGTCTCTCACTTGCTTCAACAGAAACTAGGCATTAGCAGTCATTACCATCATTTCAATCTATTCATTTACTTGATAAAAGCCATGCCTCATCTTCTCTGTAATCCAAATTTTGGAATTTTGATAGCATCATTTCCCATAAAGTATCAGAAAGTGTTATATATAATAAGGATGAGTTGTTTCACGTGTGTATGTCAAACGATGATATAAAAAAATTTTTATGGGAAAAAATTTTATTAAAAAAAATTAAAATGCACCAGGCATTAACTCCTTGGAAGCAGGACCTGGTCTGTTATCACTGTATCACCAGTAGCTAGACCTGGCATGGATGGTGTTCAAAAATTGTTTCTTTTTTTTTCAGAAAGATTTACTGATTTACAGTAAAATATACTCTTTTTAGCTATACAGCTCTATAAATTTTAACAAACTTTAGATCATATAACCATAACAACCAAGACAGAGAATGTTTCCATCACCCCCAAAAGTTCCCTTGTGCTTTGCAGTTAATTATCTCCCCTCCACAACATAAAACCACGAATCAGATTCTGTCTCTATAGTTTTACCATTTCCAGAATGTCAAATAAAGGAACATAGGGATAAGGGAAAAAAAAGAGAGAGAGAGAGAGGCAAACTAGAAAATAGACTCTTAACTACAGAGAACAAACTGATGGTTACCAGAGGGGAGGTGAATGGTGGGGGGATGGGTGAAATAGGTGATGGGGATTAAGCTGTGCACTTGTCATGATGAGCACAGGGTGATGTAATGGCAGTGTTGAATCACTATATTGTACACCTGAAACTAATATTACACTGTATGGTAACTAACTGGAATTTAAATAAAAACTTTAAAAAAATGGAATCATACAGCATACATATATTTTAGTCTAGCTTCTTCACTTAGCTTCTATGTTGCTGCTGCATCAATAGTTCATTGCTTGTTGCTGCCAAGTAGTATTCCATTGCATGGATATAACATAATTTGCTTATCCTACCTGTTTACTACTTGATAGATATTTCAGTTGTTCCAGTTTTGCAATTATAAATAAAAGTGCTATAAACATTCGCATAAAGGTTTTTGTTTGGACATGTGTCTTCATTTCTCTTGGGTAACCAGTGAAAGGAGAATTGCTGTATCATACGCAGTATTTTTGAGTAAATGAATGATGTCCCAATATTTCAAGTATGAGCCAACTGTACTACTGCTTAAATAACACATTTCTTTTCTGTTTCTAAGCCTTCTAAGGTGTTTAAACATTAGACCCTCTTGGGGCTGTTCTGCTTTCACAGCCTGCTTCTTCATCTCAGAAGAATGGGAGGACGCACAGCTGTTTTAAGATTTAAACAGTCACAGTTTTAGTCTATCACTCAAAGTTTCTTTGCCAATAAAACTCCCTCAAAAACTAGTGGATTTCACACCTATTTGATTCCAGTTAGTTCTGTGTGCCATTACCACACCTACAGTTCTCTCCGAGACTGTATTTCTTTAAACTGAACACCTCACCCTCCTCCCCTTCTCCTTCCTGACTTTAAAAATGGCTTACTTTGAGGTTGTCAGGCTTCTATGGGGAAACTACAGCTTTAGTTAGATCTTTGCACTGAGCCATTTTACCCAATTGGAAAGTTTCACTAGGTGCCATTCAAAATGATCCTTGCCCTGAAGAATCTTAATCCACTGTAAAGTTTTATCAATAGCATGAAGCGCACATCTTTAGTTTGACTTTTACTTCAAGGCTGAGCTTTAATAGGCTTTTGTTCCTCAAAGATTTTCTCTATATCATAATTTCTCTTGTCAAAAAGCAGCTAATTCTACAAAGCAAGAGTCATCAAGACAGTGAGGGAGGGCATAAGAAAAGATATATAGATTGGGACGCCTGGGTGGCTCAGTTGGTTGAGTGTCCAACTTCAGCTCAGGTCATGATCTCATGGTCCATGAGTTTGAGCCTTGCATCAGGCTCTGTGCTGACAGCTCAGAGCCTAGAGCCTGCTTTGGATTCTGTGTCTCCTTATCTCTCTGTGCCTCCCCTGCTCACACTCTGTCTTTCTCTCTCTCAAAAATAAACATTAAAAAAATTAAAAAAAAAAGATATATAGATCAATTGGGTAGAATTGAGAGTCCACCAATAAAACCATGTGTCTCTGGTCAGGTGAGTTTTGACAAAAGTGCCAAGACCATTCAGTGGGCAAAGAATAATACAGCTAATAGTAACTAACAGCACATACTACTAATATTCTGTTTTCCAACCTCTCTCCCTAACGCACAAGTTCATTTGACACCTGTTCTGCCTTCCCATTTAGCAAAGGTGGCAGTTTTACTAAATCCACTGCTGGTACATTTAATACAACTTCTCTATCTTTCCAGGATCAGTTTCCTCACTGGCTACCACCTAACTACAAACCTAAAGCCACACTTTTTTCTACCATAAGTTCCATATGGTCACCCAGAGACAAGGCTGGGAGATTTCATCAACTGGATTTTCACTGATCATGGCATAGAAAGACTCAGCTTGAGGTTCAAAACCCAACTCCTATCTGTTGGCTTCGAAGAGAATAGTCTGACTTTTGCTCATAGCAAGAAACTTAGAATGTTGGGTGATCATTATTGCCTCAGCTTTAAGATTTTATAGTTTTATTCACATAGATCTTTTATGTTTCCTGTTAAATTTATTCCTAAATACTTTTTGGGTCCCTATTTTTTTCTTTTAACATACCTGAAGTCCACATGAAATTCAAGGGAAAAAAGATCTAATATATTTTATTTTTACTAATTTATTTATTTTTACCTAATTTTCATATGCAATTTTAAAAGAAAGTATAGGATGTAAGAACAGGTTCGGAAATCTTACCAACTGTGGTTTGCATCTCAGTGAAATCACATATTATCTATATACCCTTGGGCAAGCTCCTGAACTTTGCTAAGTTCTAGTTTCCTCATTTTTAAAATGAGGACAATAACATTTATTTCAAAATAGTACTCTGAGAATTAAATGAGATAAAGTAGGTAAAGGGTTTACATTGTGTCTGGCTGATATAAGCTCCCATTTTATTACTACATTATACATTACATTATTCTTCAAATTATAAATTTCCAATACTTACATGCAAAAAGATCTTACATAAAAAAAGATCCAAATGCATCATCAAAAAAATGGTATTTGAGATTTAACTTACTTTAAATTGCAATCCTCTTCCTTTTCATATGATTTAATTTGTGTTGAAACAGGCCTCAATTGGTCTTCTTGCTGATCTCTCTAGTTAAATGAGTAAAGGTAAGTCATATAAACAAAAATCACAAAACCAGGATATGGTTAAGTGCCTTTCTGATCGTTAATCATTTCAGAGTTGTCCATAGTTTCCATGAAATCCAGGCACAGAATTCGAAATGTTATGGTATGAATATAAGGTTTGGAACAATGTAATTTCGCCTTTCATTCTTTTTGGATTAAGAAAGTCAATTTTAAAGGAAAAATGTATCAATGCCTTATGTGATCTTATCTAACTCCTGTTTCCCCACTACATTAGTCTTCCAACTTGTAACATACAAAGGAAATTAGGCTCACAGGAAATGAGAACATAAATCTGTTTAATGGGTAGAAATGCTTATGTCAAAATAGGCAAGACTTCAATGTTAAGAAGATCATGAAGCACTAAAGTACTAAGTTTTTTGTAATGATGTATCAAGAAATCAAAGTGAGTAAACAAAAATTCAAGGGAGCAAAAGTTATATCCATTAGCTTCTGTGGGGCAACAATGTCTTCTCCCCTTTCCCAGCCCTTCCTGGGCTTCTACTTTACTCTTTTTCGGGTAGAGGTAGATTGTCCTTATTAGAGGATTCTTGGAGCAATAAATCCCTCATTTTCCTATAATATGGTTTGTTATTTTCCTACTCTAGACACTGGCAAAAACTAAAAGATATCATAAATATTTTACTAAAAGTAAATTTTTAATTACAAATGAAACTAGCAAGTCTATAACCATTATCTGAATACATTACCTGAAAAGAATGTGATGTGTGTGTATGTATGTGTGTATATATGTGTATACATGTATATTATATATATTATATTATATATTATATATGTGTATACATAATACATTATATATATACATATTATATATATGTGTATACATAATATTATATATAACATATATTTATTATTTCAAAACTAACGAATAATGAAGGACTGTATAAGGCAGTTCAAACAAATTATTCCCTATTCTTCACTACCCTCCTAAGGGGGATGGGTGAGAATTTAAAAGAAGATGTATTAAGTAGAGTAAAAACTGAAAAAAGTTTGAAAGCAGCCACTTTATTCCTCTAAGGAATAAATAATGGGAATGTTGATGCATACGGAGCTGCTTACATTAGGAATAAACAATTTGGTAGCCAGAATGGGGCAAAATATGCTTATATTGTCTAGTGATAAAACTTCACTACATTTTCTCTAACTATAAAACTGACTACAGTCTAGCCCTAAGAATCTGAGTTACATCCAACTGCAGAATTTAAGAAACAAATTACCATCTGAGTGTCAGTGATGACTGTTATCCTTTATTCAACTTTTTTGCAGAGCCCATGTTATTTCTATCCTTACTGAATTACCAGAATTAATTATATACATCTACTCTCAAACATTAATTTTAAAGTAGTGGGAAAGATTACTAAGTATGAATGTTCTTACTAATTAGATGACTGGAACATCAAACAGAAAACACTTTTTCAGTGGCTTTTCAAAAATGCGTGCATATCAAAAACATATACTTGCATATATATACACACACCTATTCATATATTCATGTTCATTCTGTGATAATTCATTGAACTAAAAATTTATGTTTTGGGCACTTTTAAAAAGTTAAAAAAAACTAGCGCTCACATGAAATTAGTAATAATTGCATATTTACTTACTATTACTTCCTCAGCTTGTCGAACCAGATCAGCTGTTTTTGCCTCCAATTCTGCATTTAAACGCCTAAAGGCAGAAAATAATTATTATTTGGGATATACTCAAAATTCTAACAAAAATAAAAGCAATTAAATTTCAGTAACTACACTTTAGTTAATCAAAAAAATGCCAAAATACACACATGACATTTCTATTCTAAAATTACCATTACTTTAGAACTCTTACCTCCAACCACTCATGATTCCTTATCTTTTGTGGTAGAAATTCATACAGTAACTCGTGGCCTCTCTCTGGCCCTCACTTCAGGTGGAATGATTTATTTGGGTAGAACAAACTGGATGGGTTCAACTCAGTTTCACTCTCCATCTTCGTGGGATCAACTCCAACTGGGGACAGGAATAGGGCAGGTCGGGGGAGAGGCCTGCTTTGGTCTGGGGTGTTGCTGCAACTGGGGAGATAACTCTGGGTTTAGTGAGCAGACCTAATGTGGCTCACACCTCAGCTACATACTTCAGTATCAGCTTCAGAAACAAAGGTGACTGTTTTGGCCTCCACTTGCCACTCCTTCCTCCACCCCCATCCCTGCCTCACCCCACCACATCTACTTGGAATCTAACCAAGAATAGGAATACTATTAGGCTCCATTTAGATGGGAAGAATGGCAAGAATGGCAATATCACTGAAGGAAACTCTTTTTAAAGAAAAAAGTGCTCATAATCCTTCCACCATCATCCAATTGTTTTTATTTTTCATATTCCCTAATTTTCATCTATACACACAATTTCATACTATGCTTTCCTACAAAAAACAGAAGGAATATGTATCTCCACATAATCTTTATAATTCATGCCTTAAATGGCTACACAATTCTAATGAGTTGCACTTAACATAATGTACTAAACTGTTCCTACTGTTAAAGATTCTTTTTCACTTTTAAAGGTTAACACTATAATAAATATCTTCAAAAGCATGTAACTTTTTAATTTTATTCATAGGTCACATTTCTAGACCATCTAGTCTCTTTTGAAATTACATGAAGGGAATATGTTGAGTAATTTTTAAAATGAGATATGATATTGTTTGTTTTTCTTCGATATGTGATTCAGAAGAAACAAAATTCAGACAATCCCCACCCCCCAGTAAAAAAAAAAAAAAAAAAAAAAAAAAAGGAAGAAGAGAAGCAATACTACATTCCTTATGCCTTCCTAAAACAGTCTAATGTAAGAAATATTTTTACATCTTAAGATCAGTTAATCAAAAGAAAAATAACTAATAAAGACTTAAAGTTGCATTTAAGATGCCATTACTTGATTTTTCACATTTTCTTAAGAATCATGAGAACTTAAATAGAAGCTTCTGGTCAATATAGTTTCCTCAGGATGACTCAGAACACTATTCTGCTCCAAACCATGGATGTCCAAATGGACATGTTGGATAAAATGTAATGAAGGAAATATTGCTAAACTCCAACTCAGGCAAGGAAAATACCCTGACACTAAAAATAAAGCAGTAACTCAAAGTGAGAGCAGTAAACAGGAACAGAAGCCAAAAGAGTCTAACAGCTAAAAACTGATGCATGTGTGGGAGTCATGAAGGACTACACCTGTGAAACACAGACTATAAAACACTACCCATAACATTAGGCAAATGGAAATGAAACTGGAGTCATGGGTGGAAAAGATTCTCTTGTCAGTGGTCAGAGCAAATTCATCTTTCCCAGATGGTGTGGGGACACTGTGCCAAATTTTAGTGTAGAAAGGTACACCGAAAGCAGTGAAAACTCTGATAAGCTAGGAAAGGTAAATGTGAAATCAACCTATAATGACATTTATTCATGTAGAACATATGGAGCTCTCTCAGAAAGCAAACCCTGCTAAAAATAACCTCACAAACATAACAAACTGCATAAAGAAGTTACCAAGACAGAGAAACAGCAGACACGACAAAACTTATACCATAATAACTAGATTTTCTAAATCTATAAATAAAAATCTAAATCTAAAATCTATTTTTAAATATTTTAAATCAGGATTTTTCATTTGCCCACTCCCCAAAAAGCAGGAATAGAAACTATTAGGCAAGAGCTAATATTTTTTTTTAACAAAAGAACACTGAATTTAGAAAAGAACCAAGTAGAAATTACATTAACAAAAACACAGTCATTGCACTTAAAAACTCAAACTCAATGGTTACACTGAACAATCAAATGAACTGAAGAGGAAATGAATGAGAGATAAGAGACAATGCACCTAAAAGGAGATAAAGAGAAGCAAAAAGATAAAAAAACAAAAGAAAGGTTAACATGCATTGAAGAGAGACTGACAAAGACATATGTACATCTACCTAATAGAAGCTGCAGAAGGAAATCCCAGAAGCAGGAACATCAATATTCAAATACTGAGAATTTTCTAGTACTGAAGAAAGACATGGATCTCAAGTGGAATTAAAATAGTGAAATTAGTCAGAGAAAGACAAAAATCATATGACTTCACTAATATGAGGACTTTAAGAGACAAAACAGATGAACATAAGAGAAGGGAAACAAAAATGTTATAAAAACAGGGAGGGAGACAAAACAGAAGAGACTCATAAATATGGAGAACAAACTGAGGGTTATGGGAGGGGTTGTGGGGAGGAGGGATGAGCTAAATGGGTAAGGGGCACTAAGGAATCTACTCCTGAAATCATTTTTGCACTATATGCTAACTAATTTGGATGTAAATTTAAAAAAATAAAAAATAAAACAAGTTTAAAAAAAAAGACTGTAATCTGGGCACTAAGGTTGGTGTTATTAGAATGGTTACTGTTTCTAGGTCTTTTCATGGACAAAGCTAGGAAATAGTGGGTGGGGGGAAGGGGAGGAGATGTTTTGTTTATTTATTATATATTTATTTATTTATTTTTAATGTTTATTTATTTCTGAGAGAGAGACAGAGCATGAGTGGGGGAGGGGCAGAGAGAGAGGGAGACACAGAATATGAAGCCGGTTCCAGGTTCTGAGCTGTCAGCACAGAGCACGACACGGGGCCCGAACTCACAAACCTTGAGATCATGACCTGAGCCGAAGTCGCTCAACCGACTGAGCCACCCAGGCACCCCTATTTTGTTTTAAAGATAAAATAAATCATAAGTTCAAACATTCTTCCAATTCAAATTCAAGACTACAGAGTTTTTACTTAGCCTCTTTTATGTTACATTCATATCTCCTTTTCCCACTCTGATCATTCTGGTTCTCAAAATCACTGGGGATAAAAGAATTAAAATTATTATATAACAAACATATATCAAAACATATATATATAATCATATAACAAACATATATCAAAAAAGAAAACAGGGGCACCTGGACGACTCAGTCAGTAGAGTATATGACTCGTGATCTCAGGGTTGTGGGGTTGAGCTCCATGCTGGGATTAGAAATTACTTAAAATCTTAAGAAAGAAAGAAAGAAAGAAAGAAAGAAAGAAAGAAAGAAAGAAAGAAAGAAAGAAAAAAAGAAAGAAAGAAAAAAAGAAAGAAAGAAAGAAAGAAAATTAGCCCACACCTGTATATGTCATAGTGAAATTACAGAACTTCAAAGACAAAAATAATCTTTAAATTATCAAAGCAATTATTTAAAAAAAAAAATAGTCTACCAGCATGATGTTCTAAAAAGCTGAGAGTAGACAGTTTATCAACATCTCTAGATTCCAATAGACAATGAAGTGTTAACTTCAATGGATTGCAGAGGAAGAAAACTGACCATTTAGAATTCTATGTCCAACTAAACTACCATAGAAGAATAAGTGTTAACAAAATTTTCAAAAAAGACTGCAGACTCAGAAAAAGTAATGAAGGGTCTACACTTCAGGAAGGAGGAAGCTGGACCTAGAAAAAAGGTCACAACAGGGAAAAAAATTAGAAAACATGATGATAAATCTAAATTAGTACAGAACATAAAAATAACATTAATGATAACCTGGAGAGCAGGAATGTTCAAAACTAAGAGCAAGTCAAGTATTATCTAACTTGACAGATAGAAGAAAACCAAGTTAAAGCATTTTAAGGTCTTTCCAAACCAGAAAAAGAAAAATAGAGATACAACAAAAACTTCAACCCAATAGAAGACAGAAAAGAACAAAGGGATAGTAAAGAGGAAATACAAAAAATAAAATGACCCAAAGAATTTCAAATTAATGACACAATAATGTAAATAAATTCACTTATCAGAGGCAGAAATGATCAGACAGGATATAAAAACAATGTTTTTAAAACTAAATGATATAAAAAGCTTATAAATAAAAGAATAAAAAATGGAACTAATAATGAAAGGAATAATTCATTTCATCTGGAAGATTTAAGGAAATCAAACAATATAGTGTCCAAGCAAAAAAATGAACACAATTCTATGAAGAAGTTTTTAAATTATAGTTATAGCTTATTTCAATACACCTCTAACAGGAATCAACAGAGCTAGCAAGAAAAAAAAAATGGTGAGGATACTGATATTATGGAAAGCCAAATTAATTAGCTTGAGCTAAGAGATTAATCAACAAATAGCAAATATACTTTCTATCAGAGAATACATGAACATTTACAAAAACTGAACATGTATCTATTCAGAAGTAAGTTTCAATACATTTTCAAATATCATTAGTATGTAATTCTCTGACCATAGTGCAATTAAACATAAATTTTAAAATTATAAAAATAAAGCAATCAAACAATCTATATGCCTGGGAACTAAAAAACTCCTAAATAATCACTTATGAAAATCATAAAATATTTAAAACAAATAACCACAAAAGAAATATATCAAACTAGGCCCTGAAATACAAATAAGCTGTAGGTGGAGAAAAATTTACAAAAATTAAATGTATTTATTAAAAAATTAAAAACAAAACTAAAAATGAAACTAAAGTAAATTAAAAATAACTTTTTTGTTTTAATTTGAGACAGAGAGCATGAGCAGGGGAGAGGGGTGAGGGAGAGAGAGAGTCTTAGCAGGCTCTATGCTCAGTGTGGAGCCCAACACAGGGCTGCATCTCACAACCCTGTAATCATGATCTAAGCAGAAGTCAGGAGCCAGTTGCTCAACTGAGTGAGCCACCCAGGTGCCCTAGTAAACTAAATATGAGCTAAATTACTAAACTAAAGAGTAAAAAAAAAAAAAATCCACCACAATTAGAAGAGCTAGGATAAAGACCAAATAAAAAAACATAGATTAGCAGCAAAATCAAAAGCTAGTTCTCTGGGGGCATCTGGATGGCTCAGTCAGTTAAGCATCTGACTCTCGATCTCTGCTCAGGTCTTGATCTCAGGGTCATGAGTTCAAGTTCCGTGTTGGGCTGGGCATGGAGCCTACTTAAAGAAAAAAAAAAAAAGCTAGTTCTCTGAAAAGACCAATAAAATAGACCTTCCAGCAAGACTGCAAAAAAGAAAAGGCAAAAATAAATGACACTAGAAAGCTTCCATAAGATGTGTGTGTATAAGGTAACAAACACGCACAAGACTTAAAATACACACACACACACACACACACACACACACACATCAGACACATATACACATAATGGAACATTATTCAGCCATAAAAAAGAATGAAATCTTGCTACCTGCAACAACGTGGATGATGGTAGAGAGTATTATGTTAGTAAAATTAAATCAGAGAAAGACAAATAACATATGATTTCACTGATGTGGAACTTAAGAAACAAAACAAATGAGCAAAGGAGGAAAAAAAGAGAAAGAGAACCAAGAAATACTTAACCACAGAGAACAAACTGATGGTTACCAGAGGGGAGGTGGGTGAGGAGATAGGTCAACTTCGGGATGGGCATTAAAAAGCACACTTGTCGTGATCAGCAAAGAGTGGTGTATGGAAGTGTTGAATCACCACACTGTACACCTGAAACAAATATAACACTATATGCTAACTATACTGGAATTAAAAAAAATAGTAATAAATTAACTATTTCTTAAAAAATAAACATATTAAGCGTATATTTATGTTTTTATATTATAAATTTACCTTTTTAAAACATACATGAAGTGGACACTTTTCTAGAAAACTATAAATTACCAAAATTTATTCTGGAAGCACTAGTACATCTAAATTAATGATTATTCATTTATGAAACTGAAATGATAGGCAAAAAAATTCCATCAACAAAAAATACATCAGACTCAATTTCAGTTTTAATCAAAGGATAGATGATCCCTAGTTACAAAAAGCTTCCAAGAACAGAAAAAAACAAAAAGGAAAACTATTCTGTTGTTTCATGTGGCTAGGATAATATGGGTATCAAAATCAGAAAGGAAAAGAACTAGAAAAAAGTATAAGACCAATTTCATTTGTTTGAAGATGCAAAAAACCTACATAAAATTAGAGCAGTCAAATCCAGCAGTCTTTAAAGGAAAATAAAAAATCTGCTTAGTAGTTCAAAGTGTTAAAACATTAAATATGGTGGGGGAGGGCATTTAGTCACCTAAATTAATTAGGGAAAAAAGTTTTGATAGGATTTAACATTCATTCAAAACAGGAATTAAAGGAAACAATGTCCTTAAACCTAATAAAACAATCTAGTAAAACTCTATTATCAAATTTCATACACAGTGATAAATTAACTGGGCTCCTTAAAATCATAACCAAGATAAGGATGCTCATCATAACTTTTTCTATTCCATACTGCAGTGGAGGTGCTAACCAGATTGATTTAAAAAAATGCATAAGAAACTGTGAAGACACAAAACTATCCTTATCTGCATTTAATATAACAATGATTATAAAAAATCCAAGGGACTCTATCTACACAACGACTAAGAGAGTTCAGCAGGACTGACTATATATAAATACAGGCGTAAGATCAACATACAAAATCACCAATGTTCCTACACATCTAATCAATTAGAAATATTTTAAAAAGCCATTCATTATAGCCACAAAAACTATAAGGCACCTAGAAATAGATTACATATGTGAGGGTTTAATGTAGTAATATAAAATATTAAAGGACACCAAAAAACCCCAACCCCTGTATAAATGGAGATGTATCAATATTCATGGAAAGAAAGATTCAATACCATAAAGATGCCAGTTCTCTGCCAATTAATCTATAAATCCAATGTCAGTGGTATTTATGGGTATGGGATGTGGGGAGGAGTGGGGCTTGCCCTACCGGTTATCAAGACCATTATAACAGAGGTCACAGAATCTTACTGTTTAGATTTCTAGTTTTATAATATAGGCAAGAAACTTGGAAAACCTACTGACTTGAGTAATCAGCACATTCTTTAGTATATTCTCTCAGATGGTGATTATTTCCTGAAAATATCTAACAGCAGTTGATTGTAGACCATTCTGGATTGGGATCCCGGCAAATTCTGTGTTCTGCTGAGTGGAGACATCCCAAATATGCTTAATATCAAGAGCGCATGTGGCAAAATACTTTGTTATTACCTCTTATTCTTGCCCATAAGAATGGCCAGATATTTTACTCTTCTGCATGGCACAGAAGTGATCTATAGCTTCAGGCAGAGCCAGGAAGCCACTCTGTTCATATATGCCTCAGATTTGCACACCTGAGTACAGGTAACAGAACAAGCAACAACTGGCCACCTTTACCACAAAATGACTTTTGTTAAAATAGAATAGCTCCTATAAACGTCTTTAAGAAGACTTGAAGCAGGACCATAACAACATACCAGAGCTAGATGCAAATTATACCCCTAAATAAGTAAATGAATTAACCTAATCAGTGCAGGTATTTAGTGCTATCTAGAGTATAATGAAAATAACGATTTGGGGTTGAGCACAGCTGATTCAGACCTGTACACAGACAACAGATGAGTTACTTAGGTAAACTCCTGAAGTGAATTAATAGGCCCATTTCATTAAATAGAGGAGAATTATTATCTTCCTACATGTTATGGCAAATTAACGAGTACATGTCTAGTTCATCAAGAGAGTTCACTTCAGTTTTAACTTTAAATATGCTTTAATTTTAAGTACAGATCATATGGTAACTCTATGTTTAACTATATGATGCAGTACTATAATGTTTCCCAATTTTAAATTAAATTAGATAAATTAAAAAGAAAATGAGTTGGTAAAATATAATTTTTTGTAAGGGTATATGCAATGACAAATAAAAGACGTGGTCTCTTACTTTAAAGAACTTACAGCCCAGTGGAAGAAACAGACAAAAAGTACACTAACAAATGAATTTGTAACAATTATGCTAACTGCAAAGAAAAATTAGTAAGTCCCTATAAAAAGAGTAACTGGGGAGCTTACTTTAACATAGTTCAGGAAGACCACGTGGAGCATTACAGGTGGAAGGCATATGTGTGATTGTCCTCAAGGGAAAAGTCTGAGAAGCTTAAAGACCAGTGAGGCTCGAAATTGGTACGCAAAAAAGAGAGGGCACCAGATCAAACTAGAGACAGGAGCCAGATCAGACAGCTTCTTTTTTGATTTTTTGATTTTTATTTATTTTAATATGAAATTTATTGTCAAATTGGTTTCCATACAACACACAGTGCTCATCCCAACAGGTGCCCTCCTCAATGCCCATCACCCACTTTCCCCTCCTTCCCACCCCCCATCAACCTTCAGTTTATTCTCAGTTTTTAAAAGTCTCTTAGGGTTTGGCTCCCTCCCTAACTTCAGACAGTTTCTAAAGTGCAACAGGGAACCACTGCAAAGTTTCAAGCAAGGGAGTGACATGATCAAATTGAATGATTACTCTGGGTCTGTGTGAAAACTGGGGCATGAAGGCAGAAATGATCTAAAAATGAAAGCACGTGTTGTCAGAATAGGTATAATTACACTGAGCGCAGATAAGGAAATGCTCCTCCCAACTCCACCAAATGTGGATGAGAACGGGAATTCCAACTTCAATGAGAAACACGCTTTCAATTTAAAAACCAAGAGAAATTTACATAACTAAACTCTAGGGACTCCAAATTAAGTGGATTTTCTTAAACTAGAAACTGAAATATTGGCAATTCCTGCTATCCTACTCACAAAGAGCATTATCATTTTCCTGATGAACATGTTTACTTGGGGTAAATTCCCATCCCCTTCAAACACTGACGATGCAAGCGGAGAAAAGATGAAGAAAGACTAGCGAATAGGATGATGAAAGGAGAGTGGTAAACAGTGAGTAACCCAGAAGACCCCGTCAGTCACCAGGAAAGTACTTGCAAGCAGCCTCATTTGGGTAAAGGAAAGTAGGAAAAGCTGAACGGCTTCTTACTTATATTCTTCCTCCCGGGCAAGTAGGTCACGTCGAGGCGCAGCAGGTTGCTGAATACGCTGCGGGAGCGGAGTGCCCGGAACGCTCCGTCTCTGTAAAAGAGAAAGGGACTTTCAGACCCGAAGTTAAATGAGGTTCCGCGTTCTCAGCCCGCTGGAAATCTAGTCGCTACTCGCGTGTCTGTGTTTGAACTGACCCGGGGACCGACACTGCGCCCCGCCATCTTTCACGACCGACGCTGTTACCGAGGCAACGAACTCATCTTCCCGCGAGAGTTCCTGCATCCCAGACAGCCTACCGCCCTGGGCGCAGACTCCTTCTAGTCCTGGACTCTAGAGCTGTCTGAGACTGGGGTGGGGCATGAGGGCTAGGGAATAAGCACAGAGGAAGCTGTAGCTGTGGACTGAAAGGGGGAACCGTGATCTGCACTGCCCCAGTAGCCCAAGAAGCCAGCCTACTGGGTCGACATACAAATTGTGAAGTTGGGGTTGGAAACGTTTCAATCAAGGAAGGCAGGTCCGTTTCTAAAACTCAGAAGCAAGCTAGTAAAGCTCCTTCTCTGTTGTGCTTTTCCAAACTTACTAGCCAATTCGACCTCCACCTGGTTTTTAAAAAATGAACTCGTTATTGGGATTTTAGGTTCTAATTTCTCACAGAGCATCAGCCAGCCTAAATTCATGTCCTGGCTCTGCCGCTTACTAGTTGTACGGTCTTGGGTAAATCACTCTGTATCTTGGCTACTTCACCTGTAAAAGGAGAATAAAAATAGTTCCCATCTCATAGAGTTACAATGAGGAGTAAATGAATTTGTGATTAGGATTGTGGCTGAAACACAGCAAGCAGTTAAATTTTCCAGCTCTTTTGGAATAAAATTGAGAGTTCAAAAATAAACCTTCACATGTTAAAAAATAAAACTGCCAGTTATTTTACCAGCAAAAATGGGTTTGGGAATAGCAGAGAACTGGAATCTGGAACAAGCAAGCTGCAGCAGAACCACAGGCAAATCCACAGAACAAAGGAGAGGACTGCTCTTATACAGGAAAGGGGGATGCTGGGAAAGCTGTTATAAACAAAAAGCCTATTGGAATAAAAACTGGGAGTTTGAAGTATAGTTGCTATTCATTGGCTGAGCTGTGACAGTCTGTTATTGGCTGGGCTGTTGTCAGGCTATGGGAAACACCCTTCCTCCTAAGGAAGTGTATCCATGTGCAAGGTCTATCTCTTCCTGTTAGATTTGCAATTGTTAAGTGGTAGAGTTTAAGAGCTTCCCCCTCCTGGTCTCCTGACTCCATTCTCAATAAGGTTTCCTTTTATTTATTTTTACAAGTGTCAACATTTGGCAAGGATGCCAAGACCATTCAATGGGGGAAAGAATAGTCTTTTCAACAAATGGTACTGGGATGCAGAAGAGTTAAATAGGACCCTTATCTCACACCAGGTATAACAATTAACTCAAACTGGATCAAACACCTAACCTTAAGAGATAAAATTATAAAGCTCTTCAAAGAAACTGTAAGTGAAAATCTTCATCTTGAATCAAGTAATCATCTCTTAAATATAACACCAAAAACAAACCACAAGAGAATAATCAATAAACTGAACATCATGAAAATCAAAAACATTTTGTTTTGGGGCATCTTGGTGGCTTAGTTGGTTAAGTGTCCACTTCAGCTCAGGTCATGATCTCACACTTCGCGAGTTTGTGCCTCACATTGGGATCTGTGCTGACAGCTCAGAGCCTGGAGACTGCTTCAGCTTCTATGTCTCCCTCTCTCTCTGCCCCTTCCCCACTCATGCTCTGTCTCTTTCTCTCTCTCAAAAATAAACATTTAAAAAAAACATTTTGTTTCAAAGTATACCATAAATAAAGTGAAAGACGAACAATAACAAGTGTTGGGGAAAATGTGGAGAAATTCAAACCCTCATACACTATTAGTGGGAATATAAAATTGTGCAGCCACTTCAGAAAACAGTCTGGCAGTTACACATAGAGTTACCAGATGATCTAGGAACCAACTCTTAGGTATATGCCCAAGAAAAATGAAAACATACACCCTCACATAAAGTTGTACACAAATATTTATATAACAGCATTATTCAGAATAGCCAAAAAGTGAACATAACCTAAATGATCATATGCTGATTAATGAGCAAATAAAAGTGGTATAATAATAAAATGGAATATTATTCTGCACCCAAGAATGAAGTACTGACACATACTATAATACGGATCAGCCTTGAAAACATGAAATGTGAAAGAAGCAATTCATAAAAGGCCACATATTAACTGAATCCATTCCAATATGACCACATATTATGTGAAATGTCCAGAATAGGAAAATATATATTGACAGAAACTAGATTAGTGGTTGCCCAGTTTTACAGATGATGGAGGATTGGCTAAGTTGCAAGGTTTTCGTGGGGGTATTGTAAATATACTAAAATTGATTGTGATGATGGTGGCACGACCTTTTGACTACACTAAAAGCCAATGAATAGTACAGTTTACATGGGTGAATCATAGGTATGTGAAATACATCAATTAAGTTGTTAAAACATTAAAAAAAATAAATTATTAAAATGAAAAGATCAAGGGATGGAGAAAAGTACACCACACTAATGCCAATCAAAAGAGAGTTGAAGTGGCTGTATTAATTTCAAGCAAAGCTGACTTCAGAACAAGGAAAATTATCAGCAACAAGGAAAAGCATTACATAATGATAAAGAGGTTAACACTCCATGGAGAGGCAGCAATCCTTAATGTGTATGCGACAAACATTTTAGTGTTAAAATGCATGAGGCAGAAACTAACGGGATAAGATGAGGATAAGTCCACTAATATATTTGGAGATTTTGACACCCCTCTTTCAGTAATTGATAGTTTAAACAGGAAGAAAACATTAAGGATGTAATTGCTATTAATCATCTTGATCTAATTGACATTTGGAGAATACTCCCTCCAACAAGAGCAGAACACACATTCTTCTCAATGTCACATTAAACATTCATCCAAATAGACCACATCCTGTATCAAAAAATGCAAAATAAAAAAATTTAAAAGAATATAATTTATATTAGTTTCCTAGAGCTGCTGTAACAAAGTATCACAAACTAGGTGGCTTAACACAGAAGAGGGACACCTGGTTGACTCAGGTGGTTGAGCATCCGATTTCAGCGTGGGCCATGATCTCACAGTTCATGAGTTTGAGCCCCATGTCAGGCTCTGTGCTGACAGCTCACAGCCTGGAGCCTCCTTCGGATTCTGTGTCTCCCTTTCTCTCTGCCCACCCCCCAGCCCCCGCCCTGCTCATACTCTCTCTCTCTCTTTCAGGAAATGAATAAACATAAAAAAAATTTAAATAAATTCATTTTAAAAATTAAAAAACACAGCAGAAATGTATTGTCTCACAGTTCTAGAGGACAGAGGTATAAAAAAGTGTTGGCAGGGCCATGCTCCTTTTGAAACATATAGGGGAGAATCTTTCCTTGCCTCTTCCTAGCCTCTGGCGGTGGCTGTCACTCTTTGGCATTCCTTGACTTGCAGGTGCATCACTTGAATCTCTGCCTCTGTAATCACACTGTGTTCTCCCCAAGCGTCTCTGTCTTCACATGGCATTTCTTCTCATAAAGACTGCCAGTGTATTGGCCAAATACACTGTTTTAGTGTCAATATCAGTCTACCAGTAGTGATGCTATCAGTCAGGAATGCCTGGGGGGACTCACCTGGACCCATACCACTTGTGGCAAGCCCCCACGGATATTTCCCCAACCAGAGCCAGTGTTGTGGCTGAACTGACCTTTATGGTTCTTATTATGAATGTAAGATACACCCCAGCAACAACCATGAAGGAAAAAATGAGGTTTATTACTCACAAATCCTGGAGGGTACACAGCATGCCTAAGGGCCATACAAGGGAGGCTGCAGGTAGAAAGGGAGTACAGACCTGGGATTCTGCCTTTATCAGGGTTGAAGACGGGTTGCCTAAGGTTTCCTTGATTCACTTCTATTGGTGAATTTTCAAACATAAGAGTAAGAATTGGGGCATGGAAAGGGGAAAGGGGTGTGGACACTCAAGCAGTCCGTTATCTAGGTTTCCTTTATAAAAGGAGAAGTCCATGGATAGGGGAGGCCTCGCTCCTTATCTAGTTATTTAGTTAGTAGCTGTGTCATCCAGCTGGCAACATGTTTATTCGAGATGGATGTCTTTGAAAGGGATGTCTTGGCAATCAAAAGCTTAAGGTCAGCCACTTACTACAGACCCACCTTAAATGACCTCATCTTAACTTGATTACCTCTACAAAGACCCTATTTCCAAATAAGCTCAATCCACAGGTTGGGGAGCATGGCTGAGGACTTGAACATATCTTTTGAGGGGACAAAATTCAACCTATAACAGGATCATACGAACTATATTCTCAGCCCATGATAGAATTAAACTAGAAGTCAGTAACATAAAAATAGCTGGAAAATCTCAAAATACTTAGAGATAAAACACAGACTTCTAAATTATATATGAGCCAAAGAACAAGTAGCAAGAGAAATTTTAAAAACATTTTGAACTAAATGAAAACAAAAATACAACTTATCAAAACTTACTGGAAGCAGCAAACCAGTACTTAGAGTGCTTAGCATTAAATGCATATATTAGAAAAGATGAAAACCTTAAAATTGACAGTCTTAGGTTCCAACTTAGGCAATGAAAGAAAGAAGAGCAACTTAAGCTTAAAGAGAGAAAAAAACAAAAGAAAAGGGAAAAAAAGAAGTAAAAGAACAGCAATCATTGGAATTGAAAACAGGAAAACAATAGAGAAAATCACAGAAACTAAAAATCTGGTTCTTTGGAAAGATTAATAAAATCAATAAACCTCTAGTCATGCTAACCTAGGAAAAGGAAAGAAGACACAAAATAAATTACCTATTCTGTGTTATTTTATGTGATGGTTAGTCAGATATGACCATGAGAGGAGTCACAGGAGAGAAACAGGTGGCAAAGAATGCCACACAAAACTACAGGGAAAAGCCTCTGGTGGTAAGGAGACAGAAAACACAAGCAAGAGGGAAACCTAGGCTAGAGCTTTTATTGGGGTTTCTGCAGGAAAGGCAAGGCAGTTTAGGGTTGACTAGTTTGAATAATTTCAGCAGGCCTTGGGGCATAGGAGCTGTCCCTAGTTGCCTGGTATCTGGTCCTGGGACAATTAAGGCAGAGGAGTATTGCCTCCTGGGGTGTACAGGACAGGTAAAAGAGATATGACTCTGGATTGGTTAATTTGCATACCAAAGGCATGCTCCTGGCTGAGTCCTTTGCTATCTCTGAGAATTGGCTTAACCCCCGGAGAGACAGTCTTTCCCCAGGCAGAAAGGTTTTTTAAGATGTCAAAACACCATAATCCACAGAAAAATTAAAAATATAAATGATATAATACCAGGGTCAGAAATGGAAATGGGATCATCATTAGTTATCTCATAAACATTAAAAGAATAATAAGAGAATACTATAAACAACTCTATATTCACACATTTGATAAATTAGATGAAATGGACCAATTCCTTGAAAGATGCAAATGACCAAAACTCAGACAAGGAGAAATGTATAATTTGCATAGTCAAGGACTGAGTCACTAACCCTCTGAGAAAGAAAGCACTAGGCTGAGATAGTTTCATTGATGAATTCTACCAAATATTTAAAGAAGAAATGGTACCAATTCTCCACAATGTCTTCTAGAAAGTAGAAACAGAGCGAACACTTCTAATCATTCTATTAGTCCCTAATGCTGAAAAGCAGTTAAACACATTATAAGAAGAGAAAACAATGGACTGATATCTCTCACGAACATAAACACAAAAATCTTCAACAAATATTAGCAAATAGAATCCAACAATGTACAAAAAGAATTATACACACAACCAAATGGGAGATTTATTCCAGGTATACAAAAATAGTTAAAACATTCTACAATCAATGTAATTTAGCATATAAAGAAGAAAAAACACATGATCATAAATATTGATGTGGCAAAAGCTTTTAGAAAATCCAACAACTTTTATGGTAGAAAATTTCTTGGCTAAAATTCTCAGAGCAGAACATCCGCAACTTGATAAAGAACATCTACAAAAAACCCACAGCTTTCATCATACTTAATGGTGAGAAGCTGAATAGTTCCCCCTAGAGGGGCACCTGGGTGACTCAGTCGGTTGAGTGTGACTTTGGCTCAGGTCATGATCTCACTGTTTATGAGTTCAAGCCCCGCATAGGGCTCTGTGCGGACAGCTCAGAGCCTGGAGCCTGCTTCAGATTCTGTGTCTCCCTCTCTTTCTGCCCCTCCCCGACTTGCACTCTGTCTCTCTGTCTCATTCTCAAAATAAATAAACATTAAAAAAATAAATAAATAAGAAAAAAAGAAAAAAAATGAATACTTCCCCCTAGGGCCTGGAACAAGACAAGAATGTCCTCTCTCACCATTCTTATTTAATATCATACCTGAAGTCCTAGCTGATAATAAGACAAGAAAAGGAACTAAAAGGTATACATTGGGAAGGAATAAATAAAATGTCTTTGTTCAGACATGATATAAGTGTCTATGAAGAAAATTTCAAAGAATTACTGAAAAAACTCTTGCAGCTAATAAACAAAATTGATAAACAAAAGGCGGTATACACACACATATATATGTGTATATATGTGTATATATATTTATACATAATGAAATTTGGATCCATGCTATAACATGGATGACTTTGAAAACATGTTAAGTGATAAAAACTGGACACAGAAGGACAAATATTACATGACTCTATTTATACAAGGTGCCTAGAATGGGCAAATTCAGAGACAGAATATAGACTAGAGAGGGAGAGAGGGACTGGGTAGCTACTTTTTAATTAGAGAGTTTCTGTTTGGGATGATGAAAAAATTCTGGACGTAGCTAATATCGATCATTGCACAACAGTGTGAATATACATAATGCCACCAAATTTTAGACTTAAAAATAGTTAAAATGGTATATTTTATGTTATATATATTTTACCACAATAAAAAATATTCCAGCTGAGGAGCATCCTACAAAATACCTGATCAGTACTTATCAAAACTGTCAAAATCTTCCAAAACAAGGTAAGTTTGAGAAACTGTCACAACCACAAAAAGCCTACGGAGACATGACAATGAAACATAATGTGGTATTCTGTATAGAATATTGGGACAGAAAAATCTATTATGTTAAAAGACAAAGAAATCTGAATAAACTATAGACCTTAGTTAATAATGATGTATCAAGAATGGTTCATTAGCTTTAATAAATGTACTATACTGGTAGAAGATGTTAATGATAGAATAAACTGGGTGCAGGGTATATGGAAACTCTCTGTACTATATTCTCAATTTTTCTGCAAGCCTAAATATTTTCTAAAAAATAAAGTCTATTTTTTAAAAAATAAGCTAAAAGAGACTTCTTTAACAGAATTGTGAGCTAGATTCTCTTCTTGTACAACAACCAGATTCTGTTAAACAAGCATATACGCATTGCTTAATTTGCAGAGGTAGGGAAAACTTCTGTGTCCTGCTGACATCTGCCACTCCAGCTCTCTGCCCTCCCAAATGAACAAAACGGATTCTTGTGAATAGGCAATTAAAAAAATAAAATGAGCTGGGGTGTCTGGGTGGCTCAGTTGGTTAAATGTCTGACTTTGGCTCAGGTCATGATTTCATGGTTCATGGGTTCAAGTCTTGCATTGGGCTCTGTGCTGACACTGCAGAGCCTGCTTGGGATTCTCTCTCTCTCTCTCTCTCTCTCTCTCTCTCTCTCTGCCCCACCTCTCAAAGCAAACAAAGAAATAAACTTTTTAGAAAAAGTTTTTAAAAAATAAAATGGGTTAACCTGAGAAAATGCCCATAAAAGGACTGTGCTCAGAAAGCAAGGTTGAGATCATCAGTAATATGGAGGATCTGAACCTGAGACCCTTCTTCTAAGCTACTGAACTAACTAAAAAAGACTAAAATAGCTCCAAATTGATAATGTACCTAGGCTCCCAACAGAATCAAATACAAAGCCTTTTCAGAGGAAAAATATCCCTAATTAAGCCCACCAGATTCCTGGATTAAGATCAACAAAATGTTGCACCATCAAAAATCACCAGGCATAAAGGAAGCAAGCAAGTCACCATGAGGGAGAAATCAAAAGAAATAATAAATATTTATAATCCCCAATAAACTCAGATATAAAAATTTTTATCAGTTGTGAAATGTAGAATATTTATTTAGAATATATATAAAGAAATAAGGGATAGAATTATAGTGATGATGAAGCAACAAAGGACTCTCAGGAATGATCAAGCAGATGTGACAAATAATTGTATGACACTTTTAGACATTAAACGCCTATTTGTTGAAATGAAAACACTCAGTGGATAGGTCGAATGCCAGATTATACACAAATAATTTGTTAACCATAAAATATCTAGGAGAACTATCCAGAATGAACAGAGAATGATAAGGACATGGTAAATATAAAAGAAATGTTAATCATAGGAGTCAGACTGAGAAGATCTGACATGTACATAATCAGATTCCAAGGACAGATTTTAAATATCGAGAAGCAACATTACAAAAGTTAATTGCTTAGAATTTTTGAGAATTTAGGAAAGACATGAATGTATAGATTCAAGAAACACAGGAGAATAAAGTTAAAAATCTATTCTTAGACCTGTTATATAACCCAAAAGTTTTTTTTTTTTTCAAGCATCTTCAAAATAGCCAGAGAGAAAAAAGACAACCTACAAAGAAGGAATTAGACTGAAAGCAGATGTTTTAATAGCAACAATGGAAGCCAGAAGACAGTAAAATGATGAGTGAAATCCCAGGATAGTAAGCTCTATTATAGTGAGAATTTGGATCAAGCATGATGGATGACTAATCACCAATTAATCATTAATGATTGGCTACCTTCTCTCTAGCCCCCATTTTCAAACTGGGTGGGAGAAACTTTTATTTTCTGAGTGGAAGAGATAGAGGATGTGGAGTGATGAAGAAAGGGGACATAAAAGCTGTGTGAGAAAAACTAAGCACCCAATCTCAGGACACAGAGAAGCAGAGGCTGAGTCCTTTATTGCCAGTATTCTTCCAATCTACCCTCCTTTGATTAGAATGATTAAATGGGCCCCAGCTATATAGAAGATTACTATAAATTACTATAAATGCTGTCACTGTCCTGGAAGCTCTAGTCAGTGAGACAGGATCCAGAATTGGCATCACTGGTGTTTATTTTGATTCAGGCTGCCACCACCAAGTGGTGCAAAACCACAATCAGGATGAGCAAAGATTTTAATTATAGAGCCAGAACACTAAAACTTCTAGCCAGCCAGCTAGACAGACTCAGGTGACTCCTTTCTTTAATTTCCACAATAATCCCACTCTTCTTGGTATATAGTTACACATTTTCATCTTCCCTAATATTGCCATATTGTTTCCATATTCTGAGGGGATTTTATTGTATCCTCAAAGGGATCAAAGAAAATTTCAGTCTAGAACCATGCACTCACTACTACTATATTGCAAGAGTGAGAGTATAATAAAGATATCTTCAGATAAATAACACTTAAGAGACTCACCACCCACATACACATACTAAGGGAACTTCTACAAGATGTACTCAGGAAGAAAGAAAATCATACCATAAGAACACTTTGAGATGCCAGAAGAAATAGTAAGCATATAAAATGGTAAACAGGCATGTCAGTCTAAATAAATAATGTCTCTAAAATGCCTACTAATAATAATGCCTAATATGTAGAGATTAAACATTGGATTCTCACCATACTGGGAGGAGAAAGGAACGTCTTCAACCTGATAAAGAGCATCTCAAAAAAAAATCTGCATCTAACCTCATATTTAATGATAAAAAAATAAATGCTTTCCCCATAATATGAGGAACAAGACAAGAACTTCCATTTTTACCACTCTTATTCATAATCATACTGGAGAACTGAAGTTCCCTCCTATGCATTAAGGTAAATTAATTTATCAATCTGGGAAGGGAGGAAATAAAAGTGTCTCTATTCACAGATCACATGATTGTCTATTTGAAAAACCCCAAAGAATCTACCCCCAAAAGTCCACGGAAATATTTAGAGATATTAGCAAAGTTGCAAGATACAAGTCCAGTACACAAAAACTAGATGCAGTTCTAAATACTAGCAATGAACAATTGGAAATTGAATTCTGAAATGCAGTACTATTTACAATAGCACCAAAAGAATGTGAAATGCTTAAGAATAAATCTACCAAAATATATGAAAAATCTATAAGCTGAAAACTGCAAAACGCTGATGAAAGATACAAAAGACCAAATATATGTAAAGAGATTCCAAGTTTATTAAGTAGGAGACTCAATATTGTGAAAAATACCAATTCTCTCTCATCAACATTCCAGCTGGATTTTTGTAGAAATTGACAAACTGATTATAAAACTTGTATGAAATGACAAGGAAACTACAGTAGCCAAAACAATTTTGAGAAAGAACAGCAATGTTGGAGGACTCACAATACCTGATATTAAGACCACAGTGATCCCGACAATATAGTACTGAAAAAAAATATGTATAGATCAATGGAACAGAAAAGAGAGCCCAAAAGTAAACCCACACATTTCAATAAAAGTACAAAGGTATTCAATGGGGGAAAGGATAGTCTCTTTAATAAATATTAGTGGAATAATTATAAATCCTTATTTTAAAAGTTAACTATGATTCCTACTTCCCACCATATAAAAAACAATTTGGATGTGACTTATAAAGTTCAACATATAGTTACCATATAACACAACAATTTAGGTAGTTACCCAACACAAATGAAAGCACGTCAAACACAAAAGACTGTATGCTATATGATTCCATATTAAATTCTGGAAAAGGCAAATCATAGTGACTGAAAGCAAATTGATAGCTGTCTACAATTGGAGGTGAGATGAAGGCATTGACTGGAAAGGGCGGCAGAGAAATTTTAATTGTTGGAAATGTTCTATAATCTTAACTGTGGTGGTAGATACATCGCTATTCATAAATACCCAACCTCATTAAACTACCCAATTAAAATCAGTGAATTTTATTGTGTATACTTTATTTCTCAATAAAACTGTGGGAAAAATGATTGGTTAAGATATTCCTAAATATTCCAATTCAGTTTGACTTGCTTGAATCACTTTTCAACGAAGAGTCATCAATGTCCACCCTTCTCCATACAGTATTATTATCTCTATCATCAAGTGTGGGTTATGAAGCACTTATTAAGAGTGCTCCACTATTTTCTCCAGAATTCTCTTCCATGTCTCTGACACCCATTCTGCAGGTTCTGATGTAAATACTGAACCATTGATAATTATAAGCAAACCTTTTATGTTTGGCTGCTTGTCTGACTTTAACTGCGAGATGCCTTCTGACTTCAGATATATTAAAATGTGAAAAAAGGAGAACATTTTGGAATTCAAATGTGGTAGAGGCAAACAAGGTTTTATTATTATGTAATAATCTATCCCCAATAATGCTTTTTGGTCAATTTTATCTCATATTAGTGTAACTAACTTGGCTATCTTTTGATTAGTCACTTTCATCAGTCTATCTGTTCCTCCCCTCTCTTATTTCTGGAACTCAGCCCAACTTTGACAATGCAAGGGCTCTAGGGAGCCAAACTTGGTGTCCAGCAGAGTCCAGGATACCTGCTGGAAGAGGGGTAGATACCTTGCAGAGGAGTAATAGTACCTTTAAGATAAGACCTGTTTGTAAATACAAGAAAGATACCTCTAGGAGCCCCCAGAAATACTTGAGGGACACAAAATTGAATAGTGACTTCTGTAAGCAGGTAGAGCAAAAGCCAGTGACATCTGAATATTAATTAAGGAATGACTCCTATCTCTGACCCCAACAAACATAACTCAGGATACAAATGTGCCAAGTATATACATGTAATTAAAGCCAGGAAAGATTCCACTAAAATGTTCATGGAAATTGAAAACCTTTTTAAAAATAATCTGGATTTTCTAATCACTACAAAGTACACATATTACTTTTGTAATATTTAGAATGCTAAAAGTAAAATGAAACAAATATGAGGTTACCCAACTAAAATACCATGGAAAAACTGAACAATAGGCAGACTGAGAAAAGCCCTCTGGATTTGGCAAGAAAGAAGCTACTGGCCTCAAGAAGGGTATTTATAGGAAAGTGGAAGAATTAGAAGCCATGTTAGAAGGGAATGAGTAGAGGGCAATTACTGTCAACAATATGTTTGAGGAATTTGGTGCCAAAGGATGGTCATATCCTTCTCTTAAATCAGTCCATATCCTAAAACCTGAAGCTTAGGCCTGACCAACTGAATTGATTCATGCTGCTTTCTTTACATGTACCAATTTAAATGTTTATCACATCATCTCTTTTTGTTAGATTTCTTTCCACTTTTTATTAGATTTTATTTTAAGTAATTTTTTTTAAAAGAGTTTTATTTATTTTTGAGAGAGTGCAAGTGGGGGAAGGACAGAGAGGGGGACAGAACATCCAAACTGGATTCTGCCCTGACAGCAGGAAGCCCAATGTGGGGCTTGAACTTATAAACTGTGAGATCATGACCTGAGCTGAGCTCAACCAACTGAGCCACCCAGGTGCCCCTTAAATAAGTAATTTTAGTCACAATTTTAATCATCCTCAAAAATTTCTTTTAATAATTTTTTTATTCCTTTCAAATTAATATGAATTTTAAAGAATTAGTTATGCACAACTTATAAAGCATAGGTTATATTTTTCAAAAGTGCCTTCTATTAATTTAGAGTGCTAATGTGATTTATATTTTTCCCCAGTGTACTATAGAGATATCAGAAATTGGGCAATAATTGTTAGTTTCATTTTTTCATTAAAAATATCCAAAGCTGAACATTTCTTTGTGGCATCCTTAGGAGTTGACTATTCATTTTTCAATAGGCTAGTCACGGTTTTCCTTAAGGGAAATAACCAGAAACAAAAACAACAGCATATACATTAATTTAATTAAAACAAGCTTATATGTTCTGAGTACTTCTCAACATACAATAAAATTTTACTGCAAACAGTAAAATAAATCAAGTTTACATTAAAATGTATAAAGTAGTTATAAGCGGATAAGAAGAAAATAAAACCAGTCTAGTCAGGGTAATAAGAGAAGAATTACGGAAACAACTTAGTCTTAATTTATCTCTTCTTGGTTATAAGTTCATTAGAAAAACCTTAAATGTGTTTTCCAGCTTCAGTTATTAAAGAACTTTATAACACAAATTCATATAGGAGAAGTTCTCACCTTTTCTTCACCTATAGAAAAAGCTACTGTTATTAAAATCTGTATCATCTCTCCAATACTTTATGATAAATATCGATGCCTAAGTAAAACCTATCTGTTTGTTGAAATGATTTGCTTTAAAATTACCAGTAAAATGGGGCGCCTGGGTGGCGCAGTCGGTTAAGCGTCCGACTTCAGCCAGGTCACGATCTCGCGGTCCGTGAGTTCGAGCCCCGCGTCAGGCTCTGGGCTGATGGCTCGGAGCCTGGAGCCTGTTTCCGATTCTGTGTCTCCCTCTCTCTCTGCCCCTCCCCCGTTCATGCTCTGTCTCTCTCTGTCCCAAAAATAAAAATAAAAAACGTTGAAAAAAAAAATTTTAAAATTACCAGTAAAAATTTTAATTTAAGCTTTAAGAAACACTAATCTAATGCTATACAATAATATACTATAGAATGGTCAACTTCTTATAAGAATCATCTTCAATACACAAAACGAATAGTCAAAAAAAATTTCTTTCTATCTCACCATTGTCTCCAAACTTGTTTATATAATCTATGTTGGGAGGGAGATATGATTTTTGGGTGTTCTTCCTCAGCAGATTGACAACTGGCCGCAAACAACAAGACGCATTCACACACACCCCCTTATTCTTTGTTATGTATTTTTCAGCAGCTGTTCCCTACCTTCAAACATTGTGTAATTAATGTCAGATGAGGTCAGACAAGAGTGTGTTAAATCCATAGCTCTTCTAGAGCAAAAGCAGAACATTAGCTGTAATTACTCAAAATCTTCTCTATGTCAATGTTTATGTACAATAATTATTAGATCTTGTTGCAGAGTTGCTCCATACTTTGATCTGTCATCCTTCAAATGGCAGAGATCTCCTCTAGTCCTGCCCTGATAAACCAATCTGCTAATGTTTTCAATAATACTAAGTGACTATAAGTGTCATCTAGAAGGCAAGTCATGGGTGACACATATCTCTCACAGTGCCACTTTTAAATCGGAGGTACTTTGTGATACACTTTTCAGACAGTGCTTCTGGAGCTTGAAAATTCACAACTAGTCATCCATAATTCAATTCCACAAATCTTCAAAAAAATTAGGAATGTTTAGATGTTATGTAGTTTTGAAATATGTTTCACAGTAATGAAAATGTATGAAACATAGCATTCTGCTATGGAAACATTGTGAAAGCAAACATGAACTTAAAGGATGTTGTGAATTCTGGATCTTTGTACAATAAAGTTCATCACTATGAGTGTGACCTGAATAAACATTTGCAGCTGATTCAACAGTATAGATCTTGTAACAGGATAGATAAAAGTCTTAAGCGAATGGGTAGGATGAAGCTCATTGGAATTCAGTTAAATGTGTGAAAAAACAAACACAACTTGGAAATTGTGTCTAAGATACCCGTAACATTAGCTGGAACGGAATCCCGATCTATTTAAGATTAAGTATTTTTAGGGGCGCCTGGGTATCTCAGTCAGTTAAGCTTCCAACTTCAGCTCAGGTCATGATCTCATGTTTCATGGGTTTGAGCCCCATGTCAGGCTCTATGCTGACAGCTTGGAGCCTGGAGCCTGCTTTGGATTCTGTGTCTCCCTCTCTCTCTCTGCCCCTCCCCTGATTGCGCTCTGTCTCTCTCTCTCTCTCGCTCTCGCTCTCGCTCTTGCTCTCTCTCAAAATTAAACATTACAAATTTTTAAAAAATTATTTAAAAAGTATTTTTAAAGTTCAGATGAGATCGTACTACAGAATCATAATTTTAGAGTAGTACATAATCTGGCATAAGCCCCTCATTTTACACTAACAAGGAAGCCAATTTCTAGAGAGATTTAAAAATTCATTCAAGGTTACATGGTTCATTAACAATAGATTTAGGATTAAAGCTATGTTTTATGACCCATCCCCACTGCTTTTTTTTACTACAAAAAAAATTTTAGGGGCGCCTGAGTGGCTCAGTCGGTTAGGTGTCTTACTTCCTCTCAGGTCATGATCTCATGGTTCGTGAGTTCGAGCCCCACGTCGGCCTCTGTGCTGACAGCTTGGAGCTTGGAGCCTGCTTCCTATTCTATGTCTCCCTCCCTCCCTCTCTCTCTTGAAAATAAATAAACACCAAAAAAAATTTTTAGTCATATTTTCATTATAACCAGTATATAACCAGTATAATAGTTTATTTTCTCTAATGTGTTTCAAAATAAAAATTTGACCCTTCAAAATGTGAAAAGTACAAGGTTATGGAAAAAAAGCCTATCCTGATGTTATATGTATAGCAAATATAAAAAGCATAAAAATAAAATACTTGTTATTTCAGGGGCGAAAACTGAGCTGGATAGAAAAATCCATTACATATAAAGCTGTATGTTAGCTTTAAAATGATTTTAGAGGAAAGGATATTGAAAAATTGCAAAAGTTAAGGCAACAATATGATCAAATTTGTGATTAAGGAAGAGCTAAAATGTGTAATAGACATTATGGGGATTCAAGAAGGGAACACTTCTGGAGTTCTTGAGAAATAAGACCTACTTCCTGGGGAAGAAAGGATTTGGTTTGCACCATAAAGAACCTTAACATTTGGCAATTACTGAGAAACAAAAGAATTATGTGGATGTGGAGTGATGGAAAGAAGAAATGGGGGTGTCTTCTAGAAATTCAGTGGAGGTCTATGGATGGAGGGCAGTGAGTAATAAGGTGCAAATGATAATCAGAAAACACTGAAGGCTCTGGAACTGGGGAGTGTATGATAATTAGGAATAGGAGGAGAGAAACTATGTGCAGGGGTGTTAGCTAACAAACTATTTTAGTAATACAGACGTTTAAAGTATTTGAAAAAAACAAAACTGTATTTTGAAAGACAATATAGTATTGTACCAAGAACACCCACTTTAGACTCAGACAGATCTAAGGTTTCCTGGATCTGCCACCTAAGAGCTGTGCAACTTTGGGTAATTAACTTACCTACCCAGAGCCTCAATTTCTTTACTTGTAAAATGAAGAAAACCATTAGTGTTGTTATGACAATCAGTGGGTGGTAGATACAATTATTTTTAAATACTCTATGATTCACAGTTGTGTACATTTAGACAAAGCTTTGCTGTAATTACATTCTGCCTTTAGGAGGCTTTGTAGCCATAGTTGTTGAAATGGACTATCTTGCAGGTAGTGAATTCTTCATCACTTTTCATAACCACAGTTATGAGAGCCAGAGGTAGTAAGTGACCTGGCAAGCAGGTATAGCCCTATCATGAGAGCTTCAGCTTAAGCATGGTGCCCTTGTGCCCAATAACTGGCCAATACCAGCAGAGATTTCCCTTAGAGAGTTTGAAAGAGACTCCCACTGTGAAAGAGTTATTTCATTGTTATTGACAGGAGCAGTAGCAATAAAGACAGTAAATGAGTGGTGGAGCACCGGAACTGGGAGCAATGAGTCTTTATACTTTACTGGAGGCAACAAACAGCAAGCTGGCATAAATTTCAAACAAAGTTACTTTGCATCCATGATATCCTGTTTATTGCTAGAATGTGAATTTATCTCTTAGAAAGGTGCATAAAATCTCAGTAAGACTTACTCATGAATCATGGTTAATAGCCACAAATTATTTTCATATTTTTATCAAAGGGAGGAAAATATTCATTGTACACTAAGTGCCTGAGGTTTGGAAGCCTGTGAAGGGAAAACTGACTAATGATCTTCCCAAACAGTGACCCTCCATAAAGCTATGGAAATGTTTTACAGTTTGTGTTCTTCCATCATACACACTCCACTGCCATATATGCTATACTATAAAATTATTCAAGAATAATTAACATACAGTGTTATATGAGTTTCAGGTGTACTATGTATAGATTCAACAATTCCATACATTTCTCCTATGTCCTATTCTTGCCTGGTCTTGGCCTCAGCTAGCTATCAGTTAATTGACTGTCTTCTAAACTATTACCCTTCCCACAGATATTTTTACTGAATTTAAATGAATTTGAATTTGAATTTGAATGAATTTAATGAAATGAATATAAAATTACGACTTTTCTGGGACCAGGATTGATGTGTCCCCTAGCAGAAATAACTTTCATCACTGAAGATCACTAGATTAAAGGTCAGACTAATCCAGTTTTAAGGCTATTCCAGATTAAATGCATAGATTTTTAAATTGGTTGGTGCGAATGGAATGAGAACCCTCCAGGCACCTGTAGACTCAGTATGTGGCTGCCTTCTTCTCTAACCCCTGTCATCAGTGCCTGCTCAACAGGATAGATTCTGCTTCCATTCCTAGTTTTAATTGTCATTCCCACTGCTAAATCTGGAATCTTTCCAAGGACCCCAGTCTACCTGGCTATCTCCATAACCATCCTATACTTACTAGGCCAACAGTTATATTGGACTTATCCCCTTGAACACTGTGGTTTTAATACCTGGACACTACATACCTACCAACATGAAGAGAATAATAAAAATTATACACTCACATACGCTATATTTACTAAACTTAGGGGCACCTGGGTGATTCAGTCAGTTAAGCATCCAACTCTTGATTTTGGCTCAGGTTATGATCTCACTGTTTGTGATATTGAGCCCCACTTGGGCTGACCGGTCTATCTCTCTCTCTCTGCCCCTTCTCCCTACTCATGCTCTCTCTCATTTAGACTCCTGTTTGCATGTCTTGCAATATCTAGTTTATTTATTTAACGTTTATTTATTTTTGAGACAGAGAGAGACAGAGCATGAACAGGGGAGGAGCAGAGAGAGAGGGAGACACAGAATCTGAAACAGGCTCCAGGCTCCGAGCTGTCAGCACAGAGCCCGACGCAGGGCTCGAACTCACGGACCGTGAGATCATGACCTGAGCCGAAGTCGGACGCTTAACCGACAAAGCCACCCAGGCGCCCCTCTTTTTCACATTTTAAAGAGAAAGATTTCCCTCCCCCCTGTTTTTGAGAACTTTCAAGTTATTCTGGACCTCATATCCATCTTGTTTACCTTCTCATTTATTTTTTTGTTGCAAAAAGGTGGTTTTATTATACCAGAGGCCTGGGACCTGTGGGCAGCAAGAGCCACACTGGCGTTGTGAAGAGTGACTGGTTATATATTATGGAGTTGGGGGAAGTAAAGGCCCCCTTCTGGGGCCTCCAGAAGGACTTTCATATGTTAGGAGGACTCCTAAGATATTTTAAGACTTGTATTATTGCGTTTTCTTAATCCTGGTCTACAGAGAGATGATAAAGCATCCATATTGGAACTAAAGGGGAAACTATTCTCCTTGAGTGATCTCCCAAGACCAGACCCCATCAGCAAGAGGAAATCCAGACTCAATGCCTTCCCCCTTTGGATCTGTCATAAAGGGAATGTTTTCAATATTTGCAGGACTTTATTTCAAAGTACAATTGTTAACGCCCTACTGGAAGTCAGGTTGAAGAATGTAGAGAAGACTCCAGGTTAAATGGAAGAAGAGTTCTAATGACCTAACCTTGAGTACCATTACTGAGAAGGCTTAAAAATTTAAGTGAAAACATGAGGCAGAAACATCAGAAATAGAGAAATCAACATTTGCGATTTCTAAATGCATGGAATTTTAGGTGAAAAAGATGACTCAGCCTCCGACCTGGGACACCAGGCTTACCTGAGAGCTGGCCACTTCTTCTTTCACCTCATCCTCTAGATCTCTTTCTCAGAAGATAGTTGTGGAGAAATCACAGCTGCATCAGGAGAAAATGCCCTTAAAGGCACCAACAGAACATCTTCACCAGAAAACTGCTCACTGGCAGGCAGGACTTTGAAATGCCCAACTTCCTAGTTTTTTGTAGCAGGAGCTTTTCAGAAACAAAGACTTCCTACTTGGGGACCAACCTCTGAGTTTTCCTTCTATACTTTCAGGGGCTTCCTCTCCCACAGACACCCACAAATTCTACTACAGCATAGGAAGAGTGTGCTGCATTGACTTAATCCTCCCACACTCATGTAGAGGAGACCCTGTTACCTCTCCTTGAGCAAAAGCCTGCACTCAACTCCTATAAATTAATGGGAAGCTTTGCCAACTAATACTGGCCTCACCTGGAGCACTTAATTAAATCAAACACTGTGGATGGTGTTTCCATCCACACCAATTTACAAAATCTGAGGAGGGGGGTAATAGCAAGGATGGGTTTTGAAACTCCACAGGGGATCCTATTTGGAATCATTTGGGGGAAGTAAGGAAGGCTATGGTTATTATCCAGACTTAAATCCATTTCTTCTTCACTTATCAGAGTTTCTGGACATTGGAAAAAAGAGTGTTACAAATTTAAGAGCCTAACGCACCTTCAGCTCTTCAGTCAACCTTTTCAGTGTCTTCCTAATTCCCAATGACAAGGCTCTGAGGAACCACAGGGATCTTCCCAATCCTCCCTCTCAATTGGCTTGAAGAAACTACTCTCCACATTAGGAAAAAAAAAAAAAATCTGTCTCTGTCCTTACTGACACCTAAGCTACACTCTCAGCCCTCAAACCCAATGCTACCAAGCAGCCCCTGCCTCACAGAACTGAAAAAGTTCAAAGAATATGGGTCCCTCTCTATGAAGTTACTCCTTTGTGTCTCAGTCTTTTGAGCATTACACACCCATTTCTCCTTAGTCCATCTGCCCCAATTCATTTACTGGACTGACATTTCTTTGAAAAAATGTCATGTCAGAATTTCTTTCTCCCAAAAAGGGGAAAAATATCTAGAATTTGACAGTAGTAACCACATTAGGAAACAAGGGGAAATGAATGACATTTCAACGTGTAAAAATAAATAAACAAATAAATAAATAAACTTAAAAAAAAAAAAAAAAGTGTTCTCATTGTCCAGGCCCTCTTGTTATACAACCAAAAGACTGGCAGTTGGTGTTTCTCTTTTCCCTTCAAAGTTTGAGGTTAGCAGTTTTATAGATGAGGGCAGTCCTGATCATAAACCTGACTGCATTTGCACAAAATAGTAGAGTTAGCCTATCCCTTCCTGCCATAAACCTCAGTGCTCACTTCTCTGCCTTACTAATAAATGCCTTTTGTGGCATTTTCTTTTCCAGGATAGGGCACTTTTGTCTGCACTAAAAATCTGTCCAGGCAGATATCATTTCTTCTCAATGATTTTCTTAGTGGTATCTGTGAACTCGTCTTCAACCGCATAGTTGGCAGACACTATTCCTGTTATCTTGACATTTTTTAAATTAAACCTCTTTCTAAAATTATCAAACAATCCTTTGCTGGAATTAAATTCTCTAGCTTTAAATCCTTCACTTTCCTTTTGTTTTAAGTTGTCATATAATGTTTTATCTTGAATCATATTAGTCTATAGGTGTGCCTTTCTTATAGCAATGCCGCACCTACCTGAAAGCTGCATTTTCAATATGAGATTAAAAAGTATTTTGTAAAAATTGCAAGGTTTTTCCACCTGCTGGTGTAGCTTCAGTGATGATTTCATGGATTTCCTTTTCTTTTTTTCAATGGTCCTTAACACTGGATTAATTTATCTTAAAATGGTAAGCAACCGCAGCTGTAGACCTCAATCTATAGTGCATACCAAGAAGCTCAACTTTTTCTTGCAATGTCATGACTCTGCTTCTTGGGAGGACTTCCAGCATCACCAGTGGCAATTTGTATAGGTCCCCTGGTATTATTTAAGGTTTATGGTATTGCACTAAACACAACGAAAAATACATGAGAACCACAAGAGACCACTTTTTACTGTGATATGCAATTTACTGGAAAGACAAACAGCTCATGCAGAGATGATTAGCATCACACGGCATTTTAAGCAAATAGTCAACACCTGAGCTCACCGCAGTAGCAACGGGAGGTGGCTATGAAATTATTACAGCAATACAGTATGTAGTACACTTAATTTTATGCAGTTATGATTTAATACGAATCTTAAGCTTGTCAACTGTGAATGGCACCATGTACACTCTGTGCATAAATTCTGATAAACTTTAACTTTTTATAATAGATTTGTGTATATTTTATGGTAGTAAATGATAAATAAAATGGACTAGCACCTATATATATTTGATGTATCTATGACATGCCTATCTTTTTATTAATTTTCTCAATATTTCTAAGGTTATGTGGTTTGTATGCAAGTTTTTTCAAATTGTCACAAATCTCTAAACAATTTTCCAGTATATTGATTGAAAATAATCCATGTATAACTAGCCCCATGCAGTTAAAGGGTCAACTGTATATGCATATACACACAGTAGATGTAAATGTATTTTCACTTCCTTATGATTTGCTTAATAACATTTTCTTTTCTCTAGCTTACTTTATTGTAAAAATATAGTATATAATGCATATAACATACAAAAATATGTTTTAATGACTGTTTATGTTAGTAAGGCTTCCAGTTAATAGTAGGCTATTAGTAGTTAAGTTTTGGGGGAGTTAAAGTTATGCAGATTTTAGACTGTGGGCAGTTGACCCCCCTAATCCCCATGTTGTTCAAGAGTCAATGTGTATCTCTATCTCTATCTCTATCTCTATCTCTATCTCTATCTCTATCTCTATCTCTCTATCTCTGTAGTGTCACACAGTGCTACAAGATGTATATATATCAACACAGAATGTTTGACAAAATAGTTAGTCTATGCACCAGATCTTGTACAACACACAAGGAATATAAAGATAAATAAACTAGGATCTCTGAGCTCAAATTCTTATAGTCAGTTGAAAAAGAAATATACACATGAATAACTTCATTAAAAGTTCTCTAAGCAATGTTGACACAAGTTCCTATGAAAGCCCAGAGGAGAGACACCTAATCAGCTCTTATGTAGCTAACTAACTTTCAACCTGAAAGAAATGAAAGAAAGAGAGGGTTTCTGTGGGGAGGTAATGTCTTAACTATTCTTGACAGATGAGCAGATGTCCTTTTGGTAAAAAAGAGAAGGAAGGACTTGAAATTCTGGTATGGCTGAGTAACCTACTGGACCAACGCTGTTGCAGATAACAACTATAAACTCTGAATGCAATCACCTGTAGGAACTGGAAGGTGACCAAAACAGACGATTTATGGAAGAAAAATTATACTTGAGTGTAGGGCATGGCATAGAGTGAATTTCCCATTATTATAGCTTTAGATGTAAAAACAGCTGCAGTTGGCACAACAAAAAATGTCTAAAACTCTGACAGAAAACCCAGTCTTTCTGGTTTGAAGAACCAGAGAACAGAGTTTGGAACAACTTGAAAAGAGCACCAACCAAGAAGAGCCCAAAATTCTGTGTATAAACTGTACCCAAAGCTCTAGTTGACCAGTGAATTACACGTGGTTGGGAAGATTTCAACCAGCTCATCTAATAAAGGATGTGAGATTTGAAGTGTTTCCTAAGAGACAAAGTTTTCGGGGTGAGTGTGACCAACTTTATTTCATTCTAAAACAACTCTTTGGGGGAATAAAATAGGATCCAGAATCTCTACAACATTAGTATTAACGTTGTTCAAGATACAACCCCAAATTACTTGACATATGAAGAAACAGGAAAATGTGACCTATTCTCAAAATAAAAACCATCAATGGTAACTGACCTTGAGATGACCCAAATGTTGGAATTAGCAAACAGGGAATTTAAAACTCCTATCCCAACTATTGTCAGTGAAAATTTGAAAACTTCATTAGACAGGCTGAATGGAAAAATAACGATAAAGGAACTTCAGTGAACTTGAAAATTAATCATTAGAAATTATTCTATCTGAACAATGGAGAGAAAAATATTAAAAATATGATAAGAGATTCAAGAGCCTATAGGATAATATCAGTCATTCTAATATATGTGATATATGAGTTATTGAAGTCACAGAAGAAGAGATTTAGAATGGGACAGAATGTGTAAAGAAATAATGGCTAAAAACTCCCCAAATTTGATTAAAGAAGTAAATTTACAGCTTCAAGAAGCTCAGTGAACTCCACACAGTATAAATATAAAGAAAATAATGCTTAAACATCATAACCAAATTTCTGAAAACAAAAGAGAAAGAAAAAATTTCAACATAGTCAAAGAAAATTAATGCAATGGAGATCACCATATAGAGACACAGGTTATTATGACTTCATCCCCAACTCACAAAACGAGCAACTCAAGACAACACTGAGAGAATCCTAGAACACAGAGTGAAGCTGAAGCACCCCACTGTACCTCAGAGACCAAGACAGATTGCATTAGAAGGGCAAGAGAAGTGCCTACACACTGACCATATGTCCCTACACCAGACCAGTGCAGCACCATACAGAAAGGTCTCCCCTGAGCCTCTGGTTCCTCCAGTGAGAAAAGAGAACCCAGGGAAGACAAACAGTGCTCCCAACATTCTGCATCACTTTGCAGGAGTCCCTACTCTGACCTCACTCCACAGGGATTGCAAGAGAATTTGTGGGGTGTAGCCAAAGGGAATCTGACTGTGACAGAGAAGAAAGGAGGGTTTGCAACAACCAGCACACATATCCTGCCAGATTGAGTTCATATTGGCAGTGACCAAGTAGTAACCCCAGCCAGTAACTATGTTAATCTGCAAAACCAACTCAGGGTTGTACTCTGATCAGGGAACTCAGTGGGGTGCAGAATTTTCTGATTGAATTCTCAGAGAAGTTATTTCTCTGGCTTTAGAGTCCACTTTGCTGACGTGCTGAGTTAAAGACCCATACACTATACAGAGTATTTTCTAGTTCCCTACCAGAAGAGCTAGTGACAATTCATGGAAACTGTCTAGCCCAGTAGCACTTGAGCCAAGAATTAGGTATTAAAAGCTGATTCCCCCAGAAAAAAAGCCAGTACCAGGCATAGAAAGTTTACACGCTATGCACAGGCAGGAGCATTAATTTGTAAACAAGGCTCAGGGTAGATAGTGGTCCCTCCCAACCAGAGAGTATGTTTGGGAAATTGAGAGTAGCCAGGACCAGCTTCTACCACTTCCACCCAGACAAGGGGGCTGAGACCTAGTTTCACTCACTGTGGAGAGTGCCTTCCAGCCCCATTCAACCAGAAGGGCTGCCAAAAACACCTGGAAGCTGTACATCACAGTGGCACTCAAGCCAAAGAAGGAAAGACAGAGTTGATGGTTTGCAGAACAAACTCAGTGGCCATGTAGAGCCAGTGAACATAGGGTATAAATCAACTTAAGTTTAGACAACAAAGAGATTTACCAGTTTTAGAGCTGCTTCTCCTGGTTTGAACAGTCAGGGAATCTAATTTGTAGCTCTTCCCATCACTGAATACACCCTTCAGACTTTCAGATCAGGGAACCTAACCAAAATGCATAAGAAGCCACATAGTCCATTTAATAGTCCTTCATACAGTGGCACTTGAACAGAGAGCATAGCTCACAGTTTCCCCTATCTGCAGAGCAAAATCAGTGGCCTCACCAGACCAGGGAATAAAGCACACACTTTGGCCTGATGTAGGCCCCAAACAATGAGCCGTATAGGACCTGGGCCCTGGCCTGCCACCCTGCCATGGTAGGGAAGCTAACTTATATCCCCACCTATTACCGAACATATTACTCATCTGCAGCCATCTACCAAGCCTGACCAGATTATTCAGACAATTACAGAACCCATACTACAGACACACTTGGGCAAGAAACCAAGACAGTAGTTTTATCCAATAGTTCTCACCAATGGCATAGCCCCCCATCCCTGTCTTCAGAGCTCAGTTGCCTCACCCAAAATTAGACCATAAAAATTAGACCATAATATTAGACAACCTACCCAAACACATTATCATCAGACATACTCAGAAACCCAAACTAAGCTGACTGGTGAAGAACTATTTCTGTTAAAGCAAACCTGTAAAGTCTGGAAGAGGAGCCTCATTATTTAAATGTACAGATGCCAAAATAAGGAATCAAGAATCATGAAAAACCAGGTAAATATGAATACACCAAAGGAAACTAATAAAGCTCTAATAACTGACCAAAGAAATGAAAATATACTATCAGACAAATAACTTAGAATAATCTTCTAAAGGACATTTAGTGAAATACAAGAAAACACAGACAACTAAAAAGTTAAAAAAAAAACAATGCATGAACAATATAAGCAGTTTGACAAAGAAATAGCAACTGTCAAACATAACAACAACACAAATAGAAATTCTAGACTGGGCCATGCAAAAAATGTAGACTGGACCATGCAAAAAAAGAATCAGCAACTTAGAAGATAGGACATTGGAAACTACCCAGAGCAAAATAGAAAGAAATACAGAGAGAAAGAATGAAAGAAAGAAAAAAAGGAAGAAATCAAGGAAAAAAAGAAAAAATGAAGAAGCTTATAGGAATTTATAAGACATAATGAAAAGGAACAATATTCACATTATGGGAATTCCAGAAAGCAAAGAGAAAAGGAAAGGGACAGAAGGTATATTTAAAGCAATAATGGCTGAAAACTTACCAAATCTAGGGAATGGACATCCAGATCCATGAAACCCAAGTAGGTTGAACTCAAATAGGACTACAAAGACACTTTAAAATTAGTATATCAAAAGTCAAAGACAAAGAAAGAATTTTAAGAGCATCAAGAGAAGAAAGAGAAGCAACATGCAAGAGAACCCCTATAAGATTACTGGCACATTTCTCAATAGAAACTTTCCAGGCCAGGAGAGAATCAGATGACATATTTAAAATATTAAAAGAAAATAACTGTCAACCAAGAATTCTATCCCCAGATAAGTTTTGCTTCAGAAACACAGGAGGGATTACACTTTTCTAAACAAAGAAAAGTTGGGGGAGTACATTACCACCAGACCTGCCTTACAAGAAATACTAAAGGGAGTTCTTTGAGTGGAAGTAAAAGAATGCTAATTAATATTATAAAAACACAATAAGGTAGCAAAACTCTCACTGGTAATGATAAATATATAGTCATAATTAGATTCTGCAATGGTGGTGCATAATTTACTTACAACTCTAGCTTAAAATTTTTCTAAATTAATGTAGTAAAAACACCCACAAATACAATAATCTATTGTTACACAGTACAAAAAACATGCAAATCCTAACACCAATAACTTAAAATGTGGGGGGAGAAGTAAAAGTGTAAAGTTTACAAGTACTATTGAAGTGAAGTTTTTATTAGTTGAAAATAGGGTGTTAGAAGTTTAAGACACTTTATGGAAGCCTTATAGTAACTAAAATGAAAATCCTATAGTAATTATATAAAAGAACATGAAAAAGAAGTCAAAGCATACCCATACCAAATGACATCAGAACACATAAAAAAGCAGGAAAAGAAAAAAGGACCAATGAATATATAAAATAATCAGAAAACAATTAACTAAATGCCATTAGTAAATAGTTACCTGTCAACAATTACTTTAAACATAAACAGATTGAATGCTCCAGTGAAAAGACACAGAACAGCTGAATGGATTAAAAAACCAAGATTTGGAGTGCCTGGCTCAGTCAGTTGAGCGTCCAACTCTTGATTTTGGTTCAGATCATGATCCCAGGATCGTGGGATCAAGCCCTGCATATGAGACATCACACAGAAAATGCCAGGATGGCTAAAATCAACAACACCAGGAAACAACAGGTGTTGGAGAGGATGTGGAGAAAGGGAACCCTCTTGCACTGTTGGTGGGAATGCAAACTGGTGCAGCCTCTCTGGAAAACAGTATGTATTTCCCCAAAAAGATAAAAAAATAGAACTATCCTATGATCCAGCAATTGCATTACCAGGTATTTACCCAAAGAATGCAAAAATACAAATTCAAGGGATACATGCATCCTGATGTTTATAGCAGCATTATCTATAATAGCCAAATTATGGAAATAGTCCAGTGTCCATCGACTGATGAATGGATAAAGAAGATGTGGTTTATATACACAATGGAATATGAATGAAATCTTGTCATTTGCAGTGATGTGCATGGAGCTAGATAGTATTATACTAAGCATAATAAGTCAGTCAGAGAAAGACAAATACTGTATATATGATTTCACTCATATGTGGAATTTAAGAAACAAAACAAGTGAGCAAGTGTAGCGGGGAGAGAGAGGCAAACCAAAAAACAGACTCTAAACTATAGAGAACAAACTGATGGGTGCTAGAAGGGAGGTAGGTAGGGGACATGGGTTAATAGGTGATGGGGATTAAGGAATGCACTGTGATAAGCACTGGGTGTTTTATGAAAGGGTTGATTCACTATATTGTACACCTGAAAGTAATATTACACTGGAATATAAATAAAAACTTTTAAAAAAAGCAAGAAGATGCTACTTGAAAATAAAAAAAATTTACCATATGATACAACAATTCCCCTTCTGGGAATATATCCCAAAGTAATGAAAACACTAACTCAAAAAGAAATCTGCAGACCTTTGTTCACTGCAACATTATTTATAATAGCCAAGCCATGGAAGCTATCTATGAGACCCACTGATACATGAATGGATAAAGAAATTGTAGCCTAGGGCGCCTCGGAGTTTCAGTCAGTTATGTCCAATCCTTGATTTCATCACAGGACATCATCTCCCAGTTTGTTAGATCCAGCCCTACAACAAGCTCTGCACTCACAGCACAGAGCCTGCCTGGGATTCTCTCTCTCCCCCTCTGTCTGCCCCTCCCCTGCTCTTTGTCTCATGCACCCATGCATGTGTTCTCTCTCTCTCTCTCTCTCTCTCTCTCTCTCTCTCTCTCTCAAAATAAATAAATGAACACTAAAAAAGAAATTGTAGTATATAAAAATACAATTGAAAGTATTTAAAAACACAGAAATCCTACCATTTGTAACAACGTGGTTGAACCTTGAAGGCATTATGCTAAGTGAAATAAGTCAGACAGAAAAAGGCAAATACTCACTTAAATGTGGAATCTAAAAGAAAAATAAGAGCCAAATTCATAAAGAGATCAAACTTGTGGTTACTGGAGGCAGAAGGTGGAGGAAAGGGGAATTGAAGAACGGTGGTCAAAGGCAAAAATTCCATTTACAAGATAAATAAGTATTAGGATATAACGTACAACATGATTACTATAGCTAACAGTGCTATATGATACATAGAAACGTTAAGAGAGTTAATCCCAACAGTCCTCATCACAAGGAGAAATTTTTTTTTTCATTTATTCTTTCCTTCTTTCTTTTCCTTATATCTACATAAGAAGATGGATGTTAGCTGTAGCTGTTGTGGTAACCATTTGACAATATATGTAAATCAATACATCATGCTATATGCATTTAACTTATACAGTGATGTATGTCAATTATTTCTGGAAAAAAATAATAAAAACATTGCATTAAAGTAATTGATACAAGAAAGTCAATGATTCAAATTTTACTGCCTTTTCTTCAGAAAATGGTGAAGAACAGGCAATGGAACAACAACTTTGTTTGTTTGTTTTCTTCATTGAATGTTCTCTCTTTTTCCACTGGCATTTTTATTTTTATTAATTTATTTTATTTTTAAAAATTTAATTCCAGTATAGTTAACATACAGTTTCAGGTATATAATATAGTGACTCAACGATTTTATGCATTACTCAGTGCTCAGTGTAAGTGTACTCTTAATCCTCTTCATCTATTTCACCCATCCCTCACCCACCTCCTTCCTCCTTTCTAGTAACCACCAGTATGTTCTCCATAGTTAAGAGTATGGGATTTTGGTTTTCTGGTTTTTGTATTCTGGGGTTTGCCTCTTTTTTTCTTTAGTTTGTTTCTTAAATTCCACATATGAGTGAAATCATAGGGTATTTGGTTTTCTCTGACTGACTTATTTCACTTAGCATTATACTCTCTAGATCCACCCATGTTGTTGCAAATAGCAATATTTCTTTCTTTTTTATGGCTGAATAACATTCCATTGTGATATATACCACTTCTTCATCCATTCATCTATTGATGGACACTTGAACTGCTTCCATATTTGGTTATTTTAAATAATGCTACAATAAACAGAGAGATGCATATATATTTTTGAATTAGTGTTTTTGTTCTCTTTAGGCAAAAACTGAGTAGTGGAGTTATGGGATCATATGGTAGATCTATTTTTAATTTTTTTAGAATCTTCCATACCCTTTTCCATAGTGGCTGTAACAGTTTGCATTCCCACCAGCAGTGCAAGAGGGTTCCCCTTTCTCCACAGCCTCTCCAATACCTGTTGTTTTTTATGTTGTTGATTTTAGCCATTCTGACAGGTGTGCAGTGATATCTCATTGTAGTTTTGTTTTGCATTTCCCTGATGATGAGTGATGTTGAGCATCTTTGCATATGTCTTTTGGCCATCTGTATGTCTTCTTTGGAAAAATGTCTTGTTCATGTCTTCTACCCATTTTTAAATTGGATGATTTATTTTTTGCGTGTTGAGTTTTGTAAGTTCTTTATTTTGGACCTAACCCTTTATCAGATATTTCTTTTTTTTTAATTTTTTAATGTTTATTTATTTTTGAAAGAGAGAGAGAGAGAGAGAGAGAGAGAGAGAGAGACAGAGCACAAGTGAGGGAGGGCAGAGACACAGAATCAGAGGCAGGCTCCAGGCTCTGAGCTGTCAGCATAGAGCCCAATGCAGAGCTCAAACTCTCAACAACAACCGTGAGATCATGACCTGAGTCAGTCAGACACTTAACCAACTGAGCCACCCAGGCACCCCCTTTTATCAGATATTTCATTTGCCAGTATTTTCTCCCATTCAGTAAGTTCTCTTTTAGTTTTGTTGATTGTTTGTTGTGCAAAAGCTTTTTTTTTTAAATGAAGTTCCAATAGTTTATTTTTGCTATTGTTTCCCTTACCTTAGGAGACATATCTAGAAATATTTTGCTATGGCTGATGTAAAAGAAATTATTGTTTGTGCTCTTTTCTAGGATTTTCATGGTTTCAGGTCTCACATTTAGGGCATTAATCCATTCTGAGTTAATTTTTGTGTATTGTGTGAGAAAGTGGTTCAGTTTCATTCTGTCCAGTTTTCCCAGCACCATTTGTTGAAGAGACTGTCTTTTTCCCATTGCATTCCTTGCTTCCTTTGTTGAAGATTAATTGACCATGTAATTGTGGTTGTTTTCTGGGCTCTCTATTCTGTTCCATTGATCTGTATGTCTATGTTTACACCAGTACTGTACTGTTTTGATTACTACAGCTTTGTAGTATATCTTGAAATCTGGGATTTGATACCTCCAGTTCTGTTCTTTTTCAAGATTGCTTTGGCTGTTTATGGTCTTTTGTGGTCCCACAGAAATGTTAGGATTGTTTGTTTTAGTTCCGGAAAAATGCTGTTGCTATAATGATGGAGATTACACTAAATCTGTTGATTGCTTTGGGTAGTATGGACGTTTTAGCAACCTATTGTGCTTCCCACGGATGAGCATGGAATATTTTCCATTTGCTCATGTCATCTTCAACTTCTTTCATCTATGTTTTATAGTTTTCAGAGTACAGTTCTTTCACCTCTTTGGTTTAGTTTACTCCTAGGTACCTTATTATCTTTGGCACAAATATAAATGGGACTGTTTTCTTATTTTCTCTTTCTGCTACTTCATTATTATTGTGTAGAAATGAAACAAATTTTTGTATATTCATATTGTATCCTGCAACATTACTGAATTCATTTATCAGTTCCAGTAGTGTTTTGGTGGAGTTTTAGGGTTTTCTATATATAGTATCGTGTCATCTGCAAATACTGAAAGTTTTACTTCTTCCTTATCAATTTGGATGCCTTTTATTTCTTTTTTTGTTTTCTGACAGCTGAGGCTAGGACTTCTAGTACTAATGTTGAATAAAAGTGATGAGAGTGGACATCCTTGTCTTGTTCCTGACCTTAGGGGAAAAGCTCTCAGTTTTTTTTTCTTTTACCACTGAGTGTGATGTTTGTTGTGTGATTTTCATATAAGGCCTATATTATGTTGAGGCATGTTCCCTCTAAACCTGTTTTTTTGAGAGTCTTTAACATGAATGGATGTTGTAGTTGTCAAATGATATTTATGCATTTATTGAAAGGATCATATGGTTTTTATCCTTTCTCTTATTGATGTGATATATCACAATGATTGAATTGCAAATATTGAACCACACTTGTATTCCCAGAATAAATGAATGATTTTTTATAATATTTTTTAATGTTTGTTTATTTTTGAGAGAGTGAGAGTGAACGGGGCAAGGGCAGAGAGAGGGGGACAGAGGATCTGAAGTGGGCTCTCTGCTGACAACAAAGGGCCTGATGAGAGGCTTGAACTCATGAACCATAAGACAATGACCTGAGCTGAAGTCGGACACTTAACTGATTGAGCCACCCAGGTGCCCTAACGAATGATTTTTTAAAAATGTATTGTTGGATTTAGTTTCTTAGCATTTTGTTGAAAAATGTTCTATGTATGTTCATCAGAGATACTGGCCTACAATTCTCTGTTTTGTAATGTCTTTATCTGGTTTTGGCATCAGATTAATGCTAGCCTCATAGAATGAAATTGGATGTTTTCCTTCCTTTTCTATTTTTTGGAATAGGTTGGAAAGGATAGGTATTAACTCTTCTTTAAATGTTTGGTAGAATTCACCTGTGAGGCCCTCTGGTCCTGGACTTTTGTTTGTTGCAAGTTTGTTTTCTTATTGCTACGGATTAAATTTCATTGCTGGAAATCAGTCTGTTCAAATTTTTTGTTTCTTCCTGATTCAGTTTTGGGAGGTTATAGGTTTCTAGAGATTTATACATTTCTTCTATGTTGTCCAGTTTGTTGGCATATAATTTTTCATAATAGTCTCTTTAAAAAGTTATTTATTTTTGAGAGAAAGAAAAGGTGCAAGTAGGAAGGGGTAGAGAGAGAAGGTGGGGAGAGAGAATCCCAATCAGGCTCCACACGGAGCTCAATGCAGGGTTCAATCCCATGAACGATGAGATCATGATCTGAGCCAAAATCAAGAGCCAGACACTTAACTGACTGAGCCACCCAGGAACCTCCATAATAGTCTGTAATAATCCTTTGTATTTCAGTGGTGTCAGTTGTTATTTTGCCTTTCTTTTCTGATTTTGTTTATTTGAGTAATCCCTCTCTCTCTTTTTTGAAGATTCTGGCTAAAGGTTAATGATTTGTTGATTTGTTTCAAAAAACCACTTCCTAGTTTTATTGAACTGCTCACTGTTTTTTTCGTATCTGTTTTGTTATTTCTGCTCTAATCCTTGTTATTTCCTTCTTACAACTGATTTTGGGTTTTGTTTGTTCTGTTTTTTTCTAGCTCCTTTAGGTATAAGATTAGCTTGTTCATTGGAGATTTTTCTTGCTTCTTGCTATAAACTTCATTTTTTGAACTACTTTTGCTGCATCCAAAGATTTTGGACCATTGTATTTTCTTTTTCATTTGTCTCTGTATATTTTTTAAATTTCCTCTTTGATTTTTTGGTTGATCCATTCATTGTTTAGTTGCATGTTATTTAACTTCCACGTATTTGTGTTCTTTCCAAATTTTTTCTTGTGGTTGATTTCTATTTTCTTAGCACTATATTTGGAAAAGATGTATGCATGACTTCAATCTTTTTTAATTTATTGAGACTTGACTGTAGACTAACGTGTTCCACGTGCTCTTGAAAAAAAACATGTAATCTAGTGATTTAGGATGGAATGTTCTGAATATATCTGTTAGATCCATGTAGCAGTCCAGTGTGTCATTCAAAGCCACAATTTCCTTGTCAATTTTCTGTTTGGATGACCTATCCACTGATGGAAGTGGGGTGGTAAAGTCCCCTACTATTATTGTATTACTATCAATTACTTCCTTTATGTTTATTAAAAGCTGCTTTTTGTATAAAGAGGCTTCTCTGTTAGGTGCATAAGTATTTACAATTGCTATATCTTCTTATTGGATTATTCCCTTTATGGTTATATAGTGCCCTCCTTTGTCTCTTGTTGTAGTCTTTGTTTTAAAGTCTCTTTTGTTCAATATAAGTGTTCCTACCCTGGCTTTCTTTTCACTTCAATTTGCATGATAAATACTTTTCCATTCCTTCACTTTCAATCTGCCGTTGTCTTTCATTCTGAAATGAGTTTCTAGGCAGCGTAGATGGAACTGCTTTCTTATCCATTCTGTCACCCTACGTCTTTGGATTGGAGTGTTTACTCCATTTACATTAAAAGTAATTATTGATCATTAATTATTGCCATTTTGTTACTTGTTTTGTCATGTTTGCTTTTGTAGTTATTCTCTGTTCCTTTCTTTTCTTGCTCTCTTCTCTCACGGTTTGCTTGCTTTCTTTAATGATATACTTGGACTCCTTTCTCTTTATTTTTTGCATATATATCACTGGTTTTTATTTGTTTTACCATTATGTTTGTACATAACATCTTCTGCATATAACAGTCTATATTTAGTTGGTGGTTGCTTAAGTTTGAACTCTTACTTTACTCTTCTTCCCGCCATGTTTAGGTATATGGTGTCAGACTTTACATCCTTTTATGATGTGAATCCTTTGATGGGTTTTTTATAAGTATAATTACTTTTTCTGCTTTTGTGCTTCCTACTTTTCTCTTTTAATTTTTTAAATTAATTTTGAGAGAGAGATAGAGAATGAGTAGGGGAGGGGCAAGGACAGAAAGAGAGAGAGAGAGAGAGAGAGAGAATCCCAAGAAGGCTCCATGCTGTCCGTGCAGAGCCTGACAGGGGCTCGATCCCACCAACCATGAGATCATGACCTGAACCAAAATCAAAAGCTGGATGCTCAACCAACTGAGCCACCCAGGTGCCTGTCTTTCTACTCTTCTTACTCCTCCTTATGGTCTTATCTTGCAACTCAAATAATCCCTTTTAACATTTCTTGTAGGCCTGGTTTAGTGGTCATGAATTCCCTTAACCTTAACTTTTGTTTTTCTGGGAAATTCTATCTCTCCTTCTGTTCTGAATGAACAGCTTTGCTGGATAGAGTGTCCTTGGCTGTAGATTTTTTTCCTTTCACCACTTTGAACATATGCCACTCCCTTCTGGCCTGCAAAGTTTCTGCTGAAAAATCAGGTGATAGCCTTATAGGGTTTCCCTAAGTAACTGTTTTCTCTTGCTGATCTTCAAATTCTCTCTTTATCACTACTTTTAGCCATTTTAATTACTATGTGTACTGGTGTAGAGTTTCTGCGCTGATTTTGTTGGGGGCTCTGTGGACTTCCTGAATCTTGGTTTCTATTTCTGTCCCCAGATTTGGGGAGTTTTCAACTGTCATTTCTTCAAATACATTTTATTTCACCCTTTCTCTCCTCTCTCCTTCTGGGATCACTATAATGTGGATGTTATTATGCTTGATGGTGTCACTGAGTTCACTATTTCCATTTTTTATTATTTTTCTTCTCTCTCCTGCTCAGCATGATTGTTTTCCATTACTGTGTCCTCCAGGTCACTGATCCATTCTTCTGTTTCCTTTAGTGTACTATTTATTCCCTCTAGTGTATTGCTAATTTCAGTCATTGAGTTTTTCATCTCTGATTGCTTCATTTTTATATTTTTTTATGTCTTTGTTAAGGGCCCCACTGGTCTTCTCAAGTCCAGTGAGTATCTTTATGATCATTACTTTAAATTCTTTATCAGAGCTATTGTTTATCTCCATTTCATTTATCTCTCTTGCAGTAATTGTGGCCTGTTTTTTCACTTGGAATACATTCCTGTCTCCTCATTTTGTCTAACTCTCTGTGTCTGTTTCTATGTGTTAGGACAGTCAGCTATGTCTGTTGCTCTTGAAAGTAGTGGTTTGTGGTAGTATGAAGTAGTAGTATGAAGAAGAGGTTATATACTGCCTGCAGTGCAAGGTCCCCTGTTCATCAGACCCTGATGCTTCAGGTGTGTCTCCTATGTGTGTTGTGTGCACCTTTCTGTTGTAACTCAGCTGCTTTTGCCTTCAGTCCAGTCATCTGCAATGGCTCTCTTTGTCTATTGTGGACAGTGTTCGGTGTCTGTGTTGTTAGTAGGCCAGTCCAGGGCAGCTTTGGGCTTGAGGTGAGTCATGTCAAGCATTTACAAGAGATGCGATAGCTCTAAACTGCAGGGCTCTTTCCCTGTGTTGTCCCCTAGGAAGTTTTTGTTGGTAGGCAGAGCCTGGAGGCAGACCAGATGTTGGCCCCCAGCTCACTGCTAGTGCTGCAGACCAGTGTATGTGGTTATCTTCTCCTCTCCCTGGGGCAGGAGTCACGTTAGAGTGTTGCTGGCCCCTGTTGTGGCTGCTTGCACAATGCCCTGCTTGTGGCAAGCAATGGGCTCAGACCAGGGAGAAGGCAGATCCACAGTAGCATGTTGGGGTGGGGCACACTGTTAGCAAGCTAGGTTGAGAGTGTTGTGCTATGCTGGTTCCTGTAAGTGTCCATCTATCTAGGCTGGGGATGAGGGAAGGAAATGGTGGACACCAGCTCTTCAGCTCTTGGAGAAGCATCCCATAGGTCCCTGCCCCTTTAGCACATGCTCTGAGATTAGTAAACAGAATTTTCTCCTGTATACCTCCAGTGTTTTTCAAACTGCTACTTTTATACTTTATATCCTTGGGCTGTTTTTTTGTGCTGTCTCTTTAAGGGCAGACACTCAGTTTCTTCTGGTCCCCACGGCTCCCCCAGAGCACAGTCTGCTGATTTTTAAAGTTCTAGGTTTTAAGCCTTGTTGATTGTAAGAACTCACAACATTATGCCCCTCTAGTTTTCAATGGGGTCCTCTTTGTCTAGGGTGCTTAGTAGTATCAGGGTCTGGTCCTCTCCTGTCTGTGTCCACAGCATCCCTCCTTTCCATGAACAGTTCCGTGGGTCTGTTTATCTCCCCATCACATCTCAGCTCTTCCTCCCCACTTCAATATGGCCTCTTCTCTACATTCAGCTGTGAAGGGCCTGTTCTGCCTATCCTCTATCCATTTTCTGAGTTATTTACATAATGTGGGTGTCATCTAGTTGTATCCATGGGACAAGGTGCTCTTAGGATCTTCCTATTCTGCCATCTTCTCTGGAAGTCCCTGGAACAACAACTTTAAAGTGCTGAAAGGAAAAATCATTAAGTCAGAATTCTTTATCCAGCAAAAATATATGTCAATAATGAGGTGAAACAAAGACATTTTCACATAAAAGAAAACTAAGCGAACGTCACCAAGAGACATGTGCAATTTTATCATCAGGAGGCCTGAACTACAAAAAATGCTATAGAAGTTCTTCACACAGAAGTGAAATGACACCAGATGGATCTCCAATAAGGAATAAAGAACATCAGAAGTGGTAAATATGGAGTGGTAAATAAATGTAAAATATTTTTTTCTATAAGAGCTTTTTATTTATTTTTATTTTTTTAACATTTATTCATATTTGAGAGACAGAAAGAGACAGAGTGTAAGCAGAGAAGGGGCAGAGAGAGAGGGAGACATACATACAAAGTAGGCTCCAGGCTCTGAGCTGTCAGGACAGAGCCTGATGCAGGGCTCGAACCCATGAACCATGATATCATAACCTGAGCCAAAATCAGACACTTAACCAACTGAGCCACCCAGGTGCCCCACTAACAACTTTTTAAAATAAGGTAAGGTGCATTTCAAACAAAAGAAGCAGCATAAATAGAGGCATGAAAATGGAAAACAACATGATGTTTTAAGGAATTACAAGCAGTTTATTACTTGCAATCTTAAATTTTTCTTTTTTTATATTTATTTATTTATTTACTTATTTATTTTAAATATGAAATTTATTGTCAAATTGGTTTCCATACAACACCCAGTGCTCATCCCAAAAGGTGCCCTCCTCAATACCCATCACCCACTCTCCCCTCCCTCCCACCCCCCATCAACCCTCAGTTTGTTCTCAGTTTTTAAGAGTCTCTTATGTTTTGGCTCCCTCCCTCTCTAACCTTTTTTTTTCTTTCTCCTCTACCACGGTCTTCTGTTCAGTTTCGCAGGATCCACGTAAGAGTGAAAACATATGGTATCTGTCTTTCTCTGTATGACTTATTTCACTTAGCATAACACTCTCCAGTTCCATCCATGTTGCTACAAAAATGTTTATAGCAGCACTTTCAACAATAGCCAAATTATGGAAAGAGCCTAAATGTCCATAAACTGATGAATGGATAAAGAAATTGTGGTTTATATACACAATGGAATACTATGTGGCATTTTTTTTTTTTGAGAGAGAGAGAGAGAAAGACAGCACAAGCAAGGGAGGGGCAGAGAGAGAGGGAGACACAGAATCTGAAACATCCTCCAGGTTCCAAGCTGTCAGCACAGAGCCCAACATGGGACTTGAACTCACAAACCCTGAGATAATGACCTAAGCCAAAGTCAGATGCTTAACCAACTGAGCCACCCAGGCACCCCTTACTACTTGCAATCTTAAGTATGATAGGAAGATTGGAGGGCATGACTATCATACTAAGGATCCTTTTCCTAATTTTTTGTGGCAAGGTTTTCAAGCCAGAAAATGACATAGTAGGATCTGTGTTTATGTAGATCACTCAGGCTACAAAGGGAAGAACAAATTTAAAGGGACAAAACAAGGCAGAAAAAAACTCCAGCCATTTCAGTGATCTAAGAGACATATTGAAGAAAGTGCATTAAGAGAACCTGCCCTACAGAAGTAACTGTATAGAGGTTTAATGAACATAGCTCAAAAATATTTCAGAAGTAAAATCTTGTATGAATTGGAGATTGTGAATAAAGTAGAAAAATATTACTTGAAGCATTAAAAAAGTTTGAGGGAGTTTTCCCTTAATATATACAAATTTACTACCTGGTTTTCTGGTTACAATGTACTGGACACTAATCCATGTTTCCTGTCTCATCTGTCTCATTCATAGCACTTAAGGCTCAACCCTCTTATTTGTTATCTTTAGGTTTTATTTTAATTCCAGTATAGTTAACATACAGTGTTATATTAATTTCAGGGGTACAATATAGTGATTCAACAATTCCATATATTACTCAGTGTTCATCAAGATAAGTATCCTCTTAATCCCCTTCACCTATTTCTCCCAACCTGCCCCCACCTCCTTTCTGGTAATGTAAATCAAAACCACAATGAGATATCAAATCTCCTATTTAATACCAGTTGAATTAAATCCCTCATCCCCTTGGCAACAGCTATTTTGATGAGGTTACCTGGTAGAAAGAGGGAATGAATAGTCAATGAATAGACCTACCAAAATCCAATAATGTAGCCACACCAAAAGATGAAGTGAGTCAATCAGATTTTCTCTGTCAGAGAAAGAGAACAAAGAAAGCCCAAAAGGCTGGGTCATTTAACAGGGGAAACCATCGCTAAAACTTCATGTCAAAGAGAGAAAGGCAAGCTCAAGAAATATGGAAAGAAGCACACACACATACATCCTCCATGAGAAAGTGACACTAGTTCCAGAAAGAGACAAAAAAGAATAAGCTGACATGCTAGAGATACCTTGGCTTCTGTGCCTGGCATAAAATAGGGATTCAAAAAACATTTTTGTTATTGTTGTTGGCTGGAAGAATAAATAAATGAATAAATTAACAAATGAATGTCGCTGATTTTCCAGTGCCAGTTTCTGTAAAGAGTTTCTTGCAGCCTTATTTTCTAGTTCCTCAGAAATCTCTATCCCTAGCTTCCCTATTTTCCCATTTCTATTCCTTTATTATACTCAATTCCACTGTGTCACATTTTATAGAGTCCTGTGACCATCTGCTTTCTTTTCAGACTAAAAAGTTTAGCAGAAATGACCACCAATGTCGTTGCAATTTTTTTCGACATCTCTAGTCTCCAGTCAGAAATTCTCAGTATGTACCCTTATCAGTGATGGACACATTCTTGGACGCTGGAAATCAAACAGCCTGTATACATACTCATGCCATTATACCTTAAGGACTATGTAGGTTTGATTACTTAAATTTTGTAGGCTACACCGCTCCTGGAATCACTCTTTTCCTGCTGAAAAACATCTGTGTTTGTAGATATCAACTCTTTGAAGTCTTCTTTTGGTAGCCCTCTGGGCTGCTACTTTCTTCATTCCTTTCCTAGACCAGGTGTTCTGTTTGGATCACAGCCCAGGTGGAGTAAGAAATGATGACAGTACCTGATCATCCTTGCAGAAAGCATTCCTGAACGCCAGATATGAAATTTTGCCGCACTTATTTTAGAATAACACAGCAGAGTGTCTGAATCAGCAGCAGGGACCGCCAGCAGAGACCTCAAACCACAATAGAAAAAGTATTCCCCTTTTGCACTACTGAGGTTGAATGGAGGAATAAAAAAAAAAGGTTTTCTTTAAAAAATTTTAAAAACAAGGGAGATGTTTTCTCATTTCTGCTGCTTAGAATTGCATAATGCTACACATTCTGCATGGGGGAGGAAATTATATAGATGAAGAAGAGAACAGAAGTGATTAGTCTGTCACTGGAAAAAAATATTAAAGGATGGAAGAACATAAAATGAATTTGTCAGTTCCTTAAATAACTAATGAAATAATTACAAGCTAATTGTCTCTGAATTATCTAGCTCTGACATAAGGTCAAGTCCTTTGTTTCTGAATTTTTCTTCCTTCCTTTCAATTTTATCCAAAGGACAGCATCTGAATTCGTATCCCTCTTCAATAAGCATCATCTCCCTTACCACATGCCTAGCTATGTTGAACATACCCTAAACAAAGTACATAATTAGCATTTGCTTAAGAGCATGAGAATGGAAGTAAATATAGTCACAAAGTATTCATCTAAGGAAATTCTACTAAATTCTAGGTTTTCTAATTTGTTAACATATCATTTTTTCATAGTATTAATTTATAATCCTTTGTATTTCTTTGGTGTCAGTTGTTACTTCTTTTTTGCTTATGATTTTATTTGAGTCCTTTCTCTTTTCTTGGTAAGTCTGGCTAAGGGTTTATCAATTTTGTTTATCTTTCCAAGGAACCAGCTCTTGGTTTCATTGCTTTTTTCTATTTTTTAAAAATTCTCTATGTCATATATTTCTGCTCTGATCTTTATTATTTCCTTCCTCCTACTCACCTTGGTATTTGTTAGTTCTTTTTCTAGTCTCTTTATATTTAAGGTTAGATTGCTTATTTGAGCTTTTTTGCAGGGGGTAGGTCTATATCACTATATATTTCCTCTTAGAACTTCTTCCACTGTGTCCCAAAGATTTGGGACCATTGTGTTTTCATTTTCATTTGTCTTCACACATTTTTAAATTTCTTCTTTGATTTTTTCATGGACCCATTGATTGTTTAGTCACATGTTATTTAGCCTCCACGTGTTTGGGTTTTTTCCCATTTTTTTCTTGTGATTGATTTCTAGTTTCATACTCTTACTTCTTTGTGGTCAGAAAAGATGTATGGTATGATTTTAGTTTTCTTAAATTTATTGATAATTGTTTGGTGGTCTAACATGCGATCTATTCTGGAGAATGTTCTATATGCACTTGAAAAGAATGTGTATTTTCTTATTTATGGATGGAATAAATACATTCCTAGAAACATACAATCTTCCAAAATTGAATAAGAAATAAATAGAAAATCTGAAAGGACCATTTAAGAGTAACTATATTGAATTGGCAATCCATGATCATGGATTGGAAGAATTAACATTAAGTGTCCATACTGCCCAAAGCAATCTACAGGTTCAGTAAAATCTCTATCAAAATGATAACAGCGTTTTTAACAGAACTAGAACAAATAATCCTAAAACTTTTACAGAACCACAAAAGATCTCGAATAGCCAAAGCAATCTTGAGAAAGAAAAGCAAATCTGGAGGTATCTCAATTCCAGATTTCAAGCTATACTACAACACTGTAGTAATCAAAACTGTATGATGATGGCACAAAAATAGACACATAGATCAATGGAAAAGAACAGAGAGCCCAGAAATAAACCAATGATTATGTGGTCAATAAATCTACAACAAAGAAGGCAAAAATATACAAGGGGGGAAAAACAGTCTCTTCAATAAATGGTGCTGGGAAAACTGGACAGTTCCATACAAAAGAATAAAACTGGACCCTTTCTCACACCATACACAAAAATAAACTCAAAATGGATTAAAAGCCTAAATGTATGACCCGAAACTATAAAAATCCTACTAAGAGAACATAGGCAGTAATTAATTTCTTTGACTTCAACTGTTGCAACATTTATCTAGATATTTATCTAGATAGGCAAGGGAAAAAAAGCAAAAATAAACTATTGGGATTGCACCAAAATAAAAAGGGTTTGCATAAAGAAGGAAATCATCAACAAAATGAAAATGCAACCTATTGACTGGTGGAAGATATTTGTAAATGATACATCCAATATGGGATTAATATCCAAAATATATAAAGAACTTCTACAACCCAGCATCAATAAACCAAACAGTCCAATTAAAAAATGGGCAGAGGATCTGAATGTACATTTTCCCCAAAGGAGACCGACAGAAGGCCAACAGTCACATGAAAAAAGAGGCTCAACATCACTAATCATAAAGGAGATGCAAATCAAAGCCGTGATGAGATATCACCTCACAACTGTCAGAATGGCTAAAATTAAAAACACAAGAAATAATAAGTTTTGGTGAGGATGTGGAGGAAAAGGTACCCTTGTTCACTGTTGGTGGGAATGCAAACTGGTGTAGCCACTGTGGAAAACAGTATGCAGTTTTCTCAAAAAATTAAAAATAGAAATACCATATGATCCATAATTCTACCAGTGGATATTTACCCAAGTAAATGAAAATACTACTTCAAAAAGATAAGGGACATTCTCAGACCTGACTGCTACTCTGCTACTTGGCCAGGCCAGTGGGCAGGGAGGGCACTTTGTGTCCTCAGGGCATCCTGTTTGGCTGCCCCTGTGGTGAATGTGGGGTGCACATTGGGCCCTACTGACAAGACCTGGTGCACTAGCTGCCCCATTGGGCTGTGGAGAAGTCATTATTAAAGTGTTAAATCTCTAAAAACAAAGCCACAAAAAGATATATTCATCTCTATGTTTCCTGCAGCATTATTTATAATAATCAAAATATGGAAGATATGTATAAATGGCATATCTATCTATCTATCTATCTATCTATCTATATCTCACATATACATATATATATAGGAATATTATTCAGCCATAAACAAGGATGAGGTCATGCCATTTGCAACAACATGGATGGATCTAGAGAGTATTATGCTAAACGAAATAAGTCATACTAAGAAAAACAAATACCAAATGATTTTATTCATATGGAGAATCTAAAGAACAAAACAAACGAATAAACAAACAAAAAGCAGATTTAGACCTATAAATACAGAACAGATCAACGGTTGCCAGAGAGGAGGGGGATGTGCAAAATGGGTGAAAGGAAGCGGGAGATACAGGCTTCCAGTTATGAAATGAATGAGTGATGGGAGTAAAAGGTACAGAAGAGGGAATACGGTCAATGATACTATAATAGTGATGTATGGTCACAGATGGTAGCTACACTTGTAGTGAACATAGCAGATAGAGATACTGAAAGGGTATGTTGCACACTGGAAACTAATGTAACGTATATGTCAACTATACTCAGATAAAAATTTTTTAAATTAAAAAAAGAAGTTCTACTAAATTCTGTTTACATGCTTTTACAAACTTTGTGTATCAGCTGTTCCCAAGCCACTAGCCTGGAAAAGAAGAACCAAAAGACCAATCCTCAATGGTAAATAAAATCAACCGGTTTTCTCCTGGGTCCCTAACAACTGTAATCCCAGTGTCCCTACCTCCTACTGCCCAGTACTTTTGGTCTCTAACAAACTATTTGCAAGAGTAGGAGTACCTCACAAACTCTCCATAACAGGTGGCAGCCCAAACTATCTTAATCCCTCCACCCTTTTTTAAAGTAAACTCTTTTATTTTGAGATAAGTAAATCATATGCAGATTATATGGGATCATGCATAGTTTGCCCAGTTTACCCAAGGGCAAAACTTGCAAAACTACAAGACAAAATCACAACCAAGATATTGACATTGATTCAGTCAAGATACAAAATATTTCCACTACTACAAGGATCCTTCATGCTACCCTTTACTGACGCACCTACTTTCCTAGTACCCTTAATCCCTCCTAAACCCCTGGCAACAACTAATCTATTCTCCATTTATATAATTTTGTCATTCTAATAATGTTATATAAATGGAATCATAGTATATGTGACCTTTGGAGATTGGCTTCCCCTCCCTTATAATTCTCTGGAGATTCATCCAGGTTGCCGCATGTATCAACAGTTTGTTCCTCTTTACTACTGAGTAGTATTTCTGGTATGGATGTATCTCATTCACTGATAGAAGCATATCAAGGTTATTTTCACTTGGGGGCTATTACCAAAAAGCTGCTATAAATATTCATATTAGGTTTTTATGTGAACATAAACTCATTTCACTAGGATAAATGCTGTGTCGAGTAACAGTTACACGTTCGGTTTATTAAGAAAGTGCCAAACTGTTTTTCATTGACTGTATTACTTACATTGCCACCAGCAATGTATGATTGATCCAGATTCTTCAGCACTGTCATCAACATTTGATGTTGTCACTATTTTAATTTTAGCCATTCTAGCAGCTTTATAGTGATATCTCATTATAGCATTAATTTACATTTCCCTAATGGCTAATGACGTTGAACATCTTTTCATGTGCTTATTTGCCATCTGTGTATGATCTTTGGTAAAATGTCTCTTCAAGCCTTTTGCCCATTTTCTAATTGGCTGTTTGATTTCTTTTTTCTGTTGAGTTTTAGGAATTCATTACATAGCGCAGACACTAGATATAACAAATATGTGGTTTGCAAATATTTTCTACCTCTCTGCAACTTAGGTTAACAGGGACTTTCCTGGAACAACAGTTTTTAATTTTGATAAAGTCCAGTTAATTTTTCCTTTATAGATCATGTTTTTGCTGTCAAGTCTAAAAGTCCTATATCCTGAAGATTTTCTATGTTTTTTTTTCTAAAAGCTTTATACTTTTACATTTAAGTTCATGATGCACTTTGAATTAATTTGTGTATAATGTGAAGCTTAGATTAAGGTTCATTTTTTTAAAGCTATGAATGTCCAATTGCTCCATCATCATTTGTTAAAAAGGGTATCTTTCCCCTATTAAATTGCTTTAACATCTTTGTCAAAAATCAGTTGGGCATGTTTTGTAAGTTTTTTTCTGGGTCCTCTGTTGTGTTTCAATGATTGATATGTCTATCCCACTAGACCACACAGTTGATTGTTGTAGCTATAGTAAATCTTGAAACCAAGTAAACTGATTGCTCCCATTCTGTTCTTTTTTTAAAAAAGTTTTTAGCTATTTAGTTCTTTTGCTTTTCCATGAAAAATTTTAGAATAATATTACCTACGTCTACAAAAATTGTTGCTGGGATTGTGATAGGAATTGTGTTTAACCTGTATTCAATGTAGGAAGAATGGATTATTTTTACTATGTTGACACTTCCAAACCATAAATATATTATGCCTTTATATATCTTCTTTGATGTCTTTCCTCAGTTTTCAGCATACAAATTCTATACATATTTGGTTAAATTTACATCTAAATACCTTTTTTTTACTAGTAAATGATTGTAAATAATATTGTCTTTTTATTTTGGAGCTCACATGTACATTGCCAGTGTATATAAATACAATTTTCTTTGTATTTTTATCTTATATGATAAGACCTTGATAATTTCACTTATTAGTTCTAGAAAAATTTTTGTGTGGAATCCTTAGGATTTTCTATGTAGATAAATATATTATCTGCAAATAGGGACAATTTTCTTTCTTCTTTTAAGATTTCCATGCTTTGTGTTTCCTTTTCTTGCCTTATTGAACTGGAAGTCTAGAACTTCCAGTACTGTGCTGAATAAGAGCTGTGAGAGTGGACATTCTCACCTTGTTCCTGATCTTAGGGGTGAAACATTCAGTCTTCTACCATTAGGCTATAGAATATTTGTAGATGCTATTCGTCAAGTTGAGGAAGTTCTACTCTTGTCTTATTTTTCTAAGAGTTTCATCATTAATGTGTGTTAAATTATGTCAAATGCTTTTTCTGTATCAATAGATATGATCATGTGATTTTTTCTTCTTTAGCCGATTAATATGGTAGATTACATTGATTGGTTTTCAAATATTGAGCCAGCTTTGCATCTCTGGAATAATTCCACTTGTTCACATTGTATCATTCTTTTAATATATTGCTGAATTCTATTTGCTAATATTTTGTTAAGATTTTGCATCTATATTCATGAGGGGTATTGGTCTGTAATTTTCTTTTCTTTCTTTCTTTTTTTTGTATTTCTTTGTTTGCTTTTGGTGTCAGGGTAATACTGGCTTCAAAAAATGAACTGGAAAGCACTGCCTCCTCTTCTATTTTCTGGAAGGCATCCTGTAGAATTGATGTTAATTCTTCTTTATTATATTTCTCTAATAAAACCATCTTGCCCTAGGAATTTTTTGGAAGTTTTAAAATTATAAATTCAATTTCTTTAATAGTTATAGGAGTAGTCAAAACATTATTTACTTTGGTTTTGGGGGGAAGCAGTCCATTTCATCAAGGTTGTCAAATTTACCTAAACAGACTTGTTCATATTATTCCCTTAATATCTTGATATCTGCAGGATCTGTAGTAATCTCCCCTGTTTCATTTCTGATAATGATAACTTGGGTCTTTCTCTCCTTTCTTTTTTAAGTCTTCCTAAAGGTTCTCAATTTTATTTATGTTTTTAAGAATTAGCTTTTTGCTTGATTTTTTTCCTCTGGTTTTTCTGTGTTCAGTTTCACTGACTTGTGCTTTTATTGTTCTTATTTCTCCCTATGCTTGCTTTGGTTTTATTTTGCTCCTCCTTTTCTAGGTCCTCGAGGTGGGAGATTAAATAATTATTTGACAATTTTCCTCTTTATAATATGCATTCCATTGCTATAAACTTCCCAACTGCTTTAGTTGCATCCTATGTAATTTTGGCATGTTGTATTTTCATTTTTATTCAGTTTAGTGAATGTTTTTTAATTTTCCTGTTTTATCCATGGATTATATTTAATTTCCAAGTGTTTGGATATTTTTCTGTAATCTTTCTATTACTGATTTCTGTTTGACTTCACTGTGGTCAGAGGACACACCCTGTATAATTTCAATTCTATTAAAACTTTTTCAGGTTCATTTTATGGTTCAAGATATGATCTATTTTAGTGAATAATCCATGCACACTTGAGAAGAATGTGTATTCCATTGTTGTTGCATGGAGTGTTCTAAAAATGTCTGTTAGATGCTATTTGTTGATAGTATTCTTAAGTTCTTCCATATTCTTGCTGATTTTGTCTAGTTTTTTTTGATCAATTGTTGAGAAACGGTGTTTATTATTTAATAAATCCAACTATAATTGTGGATTGTCTAGTTCTCTTTTCTATCAGGTTTTGCTTCACTGATTTGCAGCTCTGTTGCTTTGTACATACACACTTGGGATTGGTATGTCTTCCTTTTACCAACCTGCCTATATCATTGTATTTGAAGTGAGTTTTCTGTAGACATCTTTTTTTAATGGTTTCAGAAGTAGAATTTAGTGATTCATTACTTACATATGACACCCGGTGCTCATCTCAACAAGTGCCCTCCTTAATGCTCATCACCCATTTAGCCCATTCCCCCGCCAGCAACCCTCATTCTGATCTCTGTATTTATGAGTCTCTTACGGTTTTCCTCCTTCTCTGTTTTTCTTATTTTTCCTTCTCTTCTTCTATGTTCATCTGTTTTGTTTCTTAAATTGCAGATAAGTGAAATAGACATCTTTTTAATGCAATCTACTAATATCTTTTAAATGACATATTTAGATTACTTTCATAAAAAATACATTAGGGATTAACTCTGCCATTTATTTTTTTGTTCTCTGTTGGTTCTTTAAAAATTTTTTCTCTATTTTGTTTTTCCTGCCTTTCCGTGGGTTACATAGATGTTTTTTAGAATTCCATTTTGATGTTTCTATAGTGATTTTGAGTGTATCTCCTTAGCATTTTATAGTGGTTGCTGTAGGTATTAAATATACACAATTGAACTTTAGTAGTATCAGCATTTACCAGTTTAAGTAAAGTCTAGACACTTTAGCTATCTTTACATTCTTCTCCCTTCCCCTGTTTAGAATACAATTGTCTTAATACCTCCTTTGTTTTGAGAACATCAAACATTATTATAATTTTTGCTTCAAGTGCCAAACATAATTAAGAAAATTCCAGAGAACAAGGAAAGCCTATTGTATTTACCCACAGTTTTGCTTACCATGTATTTCCTTTTTTCCTGGTGTTCCAAGGTAACTTCTTAATTTGTTTCTTTACTGTTTAAAGAACTTCCTTTAGCCATTCTTTTAGGATGAGCTTCTTGGCAACAAATTCTCTTAGTTTTCCTTCATTGGAGAATATCTTGACTTCTCCTTAATTTTTGAAGGATATTTTTGCTGGATATAGGATTTGTTTTTCAGCACTTGAAAATACTGTGTCACGTCCTTCTGGTCTCCATGGTTTCCGATGAAAAATCTACTGTTGTTCTAATTGTTTTTCCCCTATAGGTAGGATACTGTTTTTCTCTGCTTTCAAAAAATTTTTTTGTTTAGTTTTAGTTTTCAGAAATCTAATTATAAGTATTTTTGAGTGGATTTATTTGCATTTGTTCTATCTTGATATTCTGCCCTTTTCCTGGTCCTCTGGCTAAGAGAGCAGACTTTTAGTTGGGGTTTCCTTTGTCTGTCTGTACTTGCTGGCATTTCAGATTTCTGGATTCTTCAGCTCCAAGTCTGGGATTTATGAGGCCAAAAAGAAAACACTGGAAACTCACCATCATGTTGTTCCTTGGGTCTCAACATACCTAGCTGGTTTTCCTTCTTCTATCTACCTTTCAAAGTCTTTTTATGTTTGTTTCATATTTAATTTCCAGAGTTTTTAGTTGAGTTTAGTGGGAAGAACAGGGGAAAGTACATCTGCTGTATCTTCCTGGAAGTGGAAATATATATCTCTTTCTTTTTAATAAAAAAATAAAAATAAAAATAAATCTTGAAGGTCACTTCTAAGAGCTGAGGTTCACAGGAGTAGTCTCTCCTACCTCTACATGCATTGCTAATATCCTAGAGAAAAATGTGTGGTTGGGTCATAAAATATCCCAAATGAGTTATCAATCAATATGGCCAACATGAGGAATACTGAAATTAAGGTAGGAGAGAAATGGGGTGGAGAATTTGAGAGCCTAGAAAGCAAGTCAGAATAGTAAATAGGGAGTGGGATGGCTTAATTTGGAAAATGGAAGAGGAGCTTTTAGGGGCTTCAAGTTCTCCTTTCATGAATAAGCAAGGTGGGGTTTTTTGTGTGTTTTTTGTTGTTTGTTTTTAAAGATTTGGACAGCAATAAATACTAGCCCAGGCTCCAGGAAGCACCACCCATAATGCTGCCTTGACTCATCCTTGGAAGAGCCAGACACACACCTTAGCCTAGTCATTGTTCGATTCTAGCAAACTCATATAACCTACATCCCCCAAAGAATGAAATCAGAAACCCCAAAGCACACTTGGGCTGTACCTCCCTGGTCTTCTCCTATCTCTCCCAGGCATCTTCATCCAACCTTCAGTTCAAAAATTGACTTCTACTTGAATCCCTTCTTTTGGATTGATATCTTTCACTACATCTGTTTTTCTGAAGAAACTGTGAGTATTTATAGTGATCTATTAGATCTCTAGATATAGAAAACTCTATGAGACGGCAAACAAGCAATGTTCTTGTTAGGCACTGTTAAATTTATATTTGGGACTGCCATGCAACCTGATTCACACTTATCATGGGCACTACACTCAGCTTAATTGACCAGTTTCCCTTCTCAGGTTAACCCTGTGGCCCTTTCACATTATGAAATGGAAAGATGAGGCCCAGAAGCCAGCCAGACATCTGATGGTGCCTACAACAACAGGTCTTTAGAGCATTACTTCTCATTCCATGTTTTTCCTTGCTCCAAAGCTATTAATGGTGTTTCCACTGTCTTCTCTAGGTCTGATTACTTCATAATATCACCATAACTTGGTTTATGCTATCTCAAAATTTGCCTTATTCTGGAAGTTTCTTCATCCAAATTTTCTTAGTACCTGTAACCAAGGCAGCTCTTGTTCTGGAAACCTCTGCTAAAGGGATGGGATTTGGTTAATGCATATGATGCCAATCCTCCCTTAATAAGCCAGGAAACACTTTCCCTCTGAACCTGGGATGCAAGCATGGAATCCTTCTCAACACAATTCTCGAAATATACTTTGCAAGTTAATCTGCATTGCAATTCCTGCCCTTTAAGAGCTACGGCCTTTTGCCTCTAACTATGTCCTAGGAAAGTGCCCTATCCATTGATGTCTACGCTTCCAAAATATCTAATCTTTTTACCATTCACTCCGTTTGCCACAACCAAACTGTATTTATCAGTGGAGATCTCTTCATATGGGAAGATATCCAAAAAGCTCTCCTAGGAGCAAAATTACCACTGATGTGTAGAAAAAGTAAAGAATTCAAATAGATAAGTTAATCAGTAAGAAAACAAATAAATAAGATGGATTTATTTCTTCTAAACCATACCAGTTTGTGGAGCGCATGGGTGGCTCAGTTGGTTAAGTGTTCGACTTCAGCTCCAGTCATGATCTCGCAGTCTGTGAGTTCGAGCCCCGCGTCGGGCTCTGTGCTGACAGCTCGGGGCCTGGAGCCTGCCTCGAATTCTGTGTCTCCTTCTCTCTCTGCCCCTCCCCTGCTCATGCTCTGTCTCTCTCTGTCTCAAAAATAAATAAAAACATTTAAAAAAATTTTAAACCATACTAATTTGCTTATCTACCTTGCTTACTGATTAGACTGGGTTGGGATCACAGATAATAGCAGGTATTATGGATGCAGTCAAGGTGCTATTTTGGACAGGGACAAACATTCTGCTAATGAAGAAGGATCTGACTCCTGTAATTCTTCCTTGCATTTACCAAGTGTATTCTTAATTAATTTATTTATTTTTTGATGTTTATTTAATTTTGAGAGAGAGAGAGAGAGAGCCTGGTAGGTGCAGAGAGGGAGACACAGAATCCAAAGCAGAGTCCAGGCTCCCAGGTGTCAGCACAGAGCCCAACACAGGGCTTGAACTCACAGACCATGAGATCGTGACCTAAGCTGAAGTTGAATGGTTAACCAACTGAGCCATCCAGGCTCCTCTGTATTCTTAATTTAAAAAAAAAGAAAGAAACATACAAAGATTTTCTTTAATGACTTTGTATACACTCTATAATAGAAACAAATGTTTACATATTGTCTTAGTTCAGGCTGAATAATATTACACTGTATGGACACGCTACTATTTGTTTATCCATTCATCAGTCAGTGGACACTTAAGTTGTTTCCACTTTGGGGCTATTATCAACAATGTTCCTATGAACATTCATGTACACATATTTGTGTGAACATATATTTTCAATTCTCTTGGGTATATATTTAGAAATGGAATTGAGGCATCATAGGATAACTCTTTAACCATTTGAAGAACTGCTAACCTGTTTTCCAAAGTGGTTGCACCATCTTATATCCCCACCAGCAGTGCAGAAGGTTATCCACATCCTTGTCAACACTTATTATTTCCTGGTTTTTTTTTTATAGTGGCCATCCTAATAGGTTTGAGGTGGTATCTCATTGTGGAATTTTTTTTAATTTTTAAAAATTATTTATTTATTTTGAGAGAGACAGAGTGCAAGTGGGGAAGGGGCAGAGAGAGAGATAGAGAGAGGATCCCAAGCAGACTCCATGCAGTCAGTGCACAGAGTCTGATTTGGGTCTCGAACCCACAAAACTGCCAGATCATGACCTGAGCTGAAGTCAGAAGCTCAACCAACTGAGCCACCCAGGAGCCCCTCATTGTGGTTTTAATTTGCATTTGCCTGATGGCTAATCATGTTGAACATCTTTCCATGTGCTTTACAGGTCATCTGTATATTTTCTTTGGAGAATTAAGTATTCAGATCCTTCAACCACTTTTAAAATTGGGTCATTTATCTTTTTATTATTGAATTGTAGGTGTTGTTTCTATATTCTAGAAACAAGTTCCATATCATATACGATTTACAATATTCCCCCATTCTGTGTCTTTTCACTTTCTTGATGGTAAGATGTGTTTCTAAGGTAATTATCCATTTAAACCAAATTGCCATTTATTATTTGATAAATTTAAAGTTATTGGCATAAGCTATATTAATTAAATATAACTTAATTATTAATCAAATATATCCAAATAAATATTGGTATAATCCTCTTATGAGGATATTATTAATTAATATAGGATCTGTAATGAAGACTTCTCTTTCTGTCTCATATTGGTAATTTTTGCCATCTCTCTCTTTTTTTAATTAGTCCTAAGTGTTTATCAATTTTATTAATATTTTCAAAAAATTAACTTTTAGTGATGTCAATTTTTCTCTATATTACATTTGTTTTCTATTGATTTCTGCTGTAGCTTTATTATTTCCTTCCTTCTACTTTCTTCAGGTTTGCCTTGCTGTTCTTTTTTATAGTTCCTTGGAAGTTTAGAAAATTGATATTTAACCTTTCTTCTTTTATGCATTTAAGGTTCTGAATTTCCTCTAGGCACTGCTTTCGCTGAACTCAACAATTTGAGTAAATCATGTGCTCACTATCAGTTCAAATGTTTTGTAATTTCTGTGTTAATTTCTTAGTTCACCTATAAACATTTTACAAATCTCTTTGGTTTTTTTTTTGTCTTAATCACACGTTTCCCTTTCACTGCCTAACTTCTTTTCTCTCTTTTCTCCTGCTATATTATCATTTTTTTCTTCCCCTTCCAATAGCATTATATGGCATTTGGCATATTGCAAGGTAAATTTTTACTTTTAGGAGAAAGTTAAAATCTTCTCTCTGGGATACTATGCTAATTTCTCGTACTCTCATCTGGTTGGAGTTAGGTCACTTGAAAGTCTTCCCTAGAAGGAATCCCCAGTGGAATTATATATCCTACTAATTGTTGGGAAACAATAATTGAAAGATTCCATTATTTCCCTCTTTCTAGGAGCTACCATTTTGGGTGCAGCTGCAGGAAGTTTCTCGAATACATTCCTTAAGAAAGCCGCATTGGTTCTTAGGTATTATATTTCAGTGCAATGTAACCTCTTACTTATTTTCTTGTATAGATGCTTTTTAAAAAGTAATTTACTGTCTGTTTAGAAAATCATTGCACTGGACCAGTGTTTAGGTGTATTTATTTCTGCCATCACTAACCATAACACCAACTTTTCTGCTATATACAAGGAATTCTCTTTTCTTTCTGTTTAATACTAAATGCTCTAAACTATAATATTCACTTTTTATTCTTTTCTTGACCATAGAAGAGTAGATAGAAAGCTGTTGTTGCAAGTAGAACATATGACCATAGAAAGAAAAATTATTAAGTTTTTACTTTTTAGTTTTAAGTGTTTTTAATTCCAGTTAGTTAACATGCAGTATAATATTAGTTTCAGGTGTACAATTTAATGATTCAACACTTTCATACAACACCCAGTGCTAATCACAAGTGCACTCCTTAATCCTCATCACCTGTTTAACCCATCCACCACCCACCTCCCCTCTGTTAACCATCAATTTGTTCTCTATAGTTAAGAGTCTGTTCCTTGGATTGCCTCTAGCTCTCTCTGTCTCTCTCTCTTTTCCCTTATGCTCACTTGTTTTGTTTCTTAAATTCCACATATCAGTGAAATCATATGGTATTTGTCTTTCTCTGACTAATGTATTTTGCTTAGCATAATACTGTTTAGCTCCATGCACATAGTTGCAAATGGCAAGATTTCATTCTTTTTTTATGGCTGAGTGATATTCCATTATATACCACATCTTTATCCATTCATTAGTTGATGGACATCTGGGCTTTTAAAAACCAGCTATCTTGGGATTTCTTTTAAATGAGCAGAGTGAGCCCTGTGGCTCATTTGTTTACTGGTTGTGTGAATTTTCCACTTACCCTCCCTGAACTTTACTTTTATAATCTGAAAAATAAGGATAACAATACCTCCAACTCAAGATTATTGTTTAATATGAGAACAATTAATATTAAGTATTAGGAGAGTTCCTTGCATATAGTAATTTTATAGGACCAAAAGAGAAGTGACCACAGATAACAATGTCAAGTAAAAAGAAAGCAAGCTATTTTAGTACTGAGTTAAGAGTTCACGTTTGAACTTTGAAAATTCCAGACTTTAGGCTTCATAATAGGGATTGACATAACACTGAATCTATGTCAATGTAATAGAAAATCCCACATGTCAAAAACAAAAAAGCATAGTTGATAAGAAAGGTTGGATACAGGCACATATGAAGATCAATATAAACTCATAACTTTTTAAAAAAGTACTATCTTTTACACCTCTATCTCTAACATTTTCAGCATTTTTGCCTACCACCAACTCTCCTGTGCACCTGGAATTAACATTAAAGATCTCCTTTTAAGGTCAAAGTTTTTGTTCTTAGGATTACCTTTTTATATGCTTTATGTTTGTTTTCCTCTTTTGCATATTATCCACTCATGACCTTTCACAGACTCACCTTTTTCATCAATCCTTTAAAAATAATAATTATGTTTTAATGTTTATTTTTGAGAGACAGACAGAGTGTGAGTGGGGAAGGGGCAGAGAGAGAGGGAGACACAGAATCCGAAGCAGGCTTCAGGCTCTGAGCTGTCAGCACTGAGCCTGACACGGATCTCAAACTCATGAACGGTGAGATCATCACCTGAGCCCAGGTTGGATGTTTAACTGACTGACCACCCAGGCACCCCCAAAATAATAATTATTAATATTGGGGTTGTTTTTGCTCCTCATATTATCAGAGTTTGGCTAATAGGAATATTTAAGAGACTCCAGATTTTTGTTTTTAGTACTGTTCTCCAATAAAATCAATCAGGAAATATTGGAGAAAAGGAATCATCAGGAAAAGTCTGAGACCACTTATTAAAAAGAAATGTCTAATCATTGCTTAAAGTACAAAAGAGATGTTCCAGGTCTCTGTGGGAGTGGTGAGGATGCTAATAAATGACTGACAGAGGGGTTAAAAGTCTGGTCCCTTGAGCCTCAAGTTGAGAAATCTCTCAGTATAATTTGTACTCTAAAGGGCCCACTTCCATTATTCAAGTAAAAGTCAGATTTAACCTGAGACTACATCACTGAACAGTCTGTCCTCTTCTCTATCCTTCTTCCTTCTGTCTCTTTTAGTTTTTTCCTGAAGTACATTCTTTTATTTTTTCCCAAGTTTTTACTTAAATTCCAGTTAGTTAATATACACTGTAATATTAGTTTCATAATTACATAATAATATTATGTAGAATTTAGTGATTCATTACTTACATACAAGAGTGAGTGCTCATCACAAGCACACTCTTTTTTTATTTTTTTTTATTATGTCTTTTAAGGTTTATTTATTTTTGAGACAGAGAGAGACAGAGCATGAATGGGGGAGGGTCAGAGAGAGGGAGACACAGAATCTGAAGCAGGCTCCAGGCTCTGAGCTGTCAGCACAGAGCCTGACGCGGGGCTCGAACTCACGGACCGCAAGATCATGACCTGAGCTGAAGTGGACGCTTAACCGACTGAGCCCCCCAGGCGCCCCACAAGTGCACTCTTTAATCCTCATCACATATTTAACTCATGCCTCACCCACCCACATCCTTTCCAGTAACCATCAGTTTGTTTTCTGTAGTTAAGAGTCTGTTTCTTGGTTTGCCTCTCTTTCTTTTTTTTTCCCATGTTTAAAAAAATAATTAATTAATTTCTTAAAATTTACATCCAAGTTAGTTAGCATATAGTGTAAAAATGATTTCAGGAGTAGAATCCAGTGATTCATCCTGTATATATAACACCCAGTGCTCATCCCAACAAGTGTCCTCCTTAATCCCCATTGTCCATTTAGCCCATGCTCCCCCACAAAACCTGTCCAGCAACCCTCAGTTTGTACTATGTATTTAAGAGTCTCTTATGTTTTGTCCTCCTCCCTGTTTTTATATTATTTTTGCTTCCCTTATGTTCATCTGTTTTGTATCTTAAATTCCACATATGAGTGAAGTCATATGACATCTGTCGTTCTCTGACTTATTTCACTTAGCATAATATACTCTAGTCCCATCCATGTTGCTGTAAATGGCAAGATTTCGTTCTTTTTGATTGCCAAGTAATATTCCATTGTATGTATATGTGTGAGTGTGTGTGTGTGTGTGTGTGTGTGTGTGTGTGTGTATCACATCTTCTGTATCCATTCATCAGTTGATGGACATTTGGGCTCTCTCCATACTTGGGCTATTGTCAATAGCACTGCTATAAACATTGGGGTACATGTGCCCCTTCGAATCAGCACACCTGTATCCTTCGGATAAATATCTTGTAGTGCAATTGCTAGGTCATAGGGTAGTTCTATTTTTAATTTTTTGAGGAACCTCCATACTGTTTTCCAGAGCTGTTGCACCAGTTTGCATTCCCACCAGCAGTGCGAAAGAGATCCTCTTTCTCCACATCCTCGCCAACATCTGTTCTTGCCTGAGTTGTTGATGTTAGCCATTCCGACAGGTATGAGGTGATATTTCATTGTGGTTTTGATTTGTATTTTCCTGATGATGTGTGATGTTTAACATTTTTTCATGTGTCTATCAGCCATTTGGATGTCTTCTTTGGAAAAGTGTCTGTTCATGTCTTCTGCCCATTTCCTCACTGGATTATTTGTATTTTGGGTGCTGAGTTTGAGAAGTTTTTTATACATTTCAGATACTAACCCTTTATCTGATATGTAATTTGTAAATATCTTTTCCCATTCCATTGGTTGCCTTTTAGTTTTGTTGATCGATTCTTTAGCAGTGCAGAAGCTTTTTATCTTGATGAGGTCCCAATAGTTCATTTTTGCTTTTGTTTCCCTTGCCTCCAGAGACATGTTGAGTGGGAAGTTGCTGCGACCAAGGTCAAAGAGGTTTTTGACTGCTTTCTCCTCTAGGATTTTGATGGCTTCCTGTCTTACATTTAGGTCTTCCACCCATATTGGTTTTTTTGTGTGTGTGTTGGTATAAGAAATTGGTCCAGTTCATTCTTCTGCATGTTGCTCTCCAGCTTTCCCAGCACCATTTGTTAAAGAGACTACTTTTATTCCATTGGATATTCTTTCATGCTTTGTCAAAGATTAGCTGGCTGTATGTTTGTGGGTCCATTTCTGGGTTCTCTATTCTGTTCCACTGATCTACATGTCTGTTTTTGTGCCAATACCATACTGTCTTGATGATTACAGCTTTGTAATACATCTTGAAGTCTGGAATTGTGATGCCTCCAGCCTTGGTTTTCTTTTTCAGGATTGTTTTGGATATTCAGGGTCTTTTCTGGTTCCGTACATATTTTAGAACTGTTTGTTCTAGCTCTATGAAGAATGCTGGTGTTATTTTGATAGGTAATGTATTGAATATGTAGATTACTTTGGGTAGTATTGACATTTTTAACAGAAATTGATCTTCCAATCCATGAGCACAGAATATTTTTCCTTTTTTTGTGTGTCTTCTTCAATTTCTTTCATAAGCTTTCTATGGTTTTCAGTGTATAGACTTTTCATCTCTTTGGTTAGGCTTACTCCTAGGTATTTTATGGTTTTTGGTGTAATTATAAATGGGATCAATTCCTTGACTTCTCTTTCTGTTGCTTTATTATTGTTGTATAGAAATGTAACTGATTTTTGTACATTTATTTTATATCCTGCAACTTTGCTGAATTCATGGATCAGTTCTAACAGATTTTTGGTGGACTCTTTTTGGACTTCCACATAGAGTATCATGCCACCTGTGAAAAGTGAAAGTTTGACTTCCTCCTTGTCAAATTGGACGGCTTTTATTTCTTTCTATTGTCTGATTGCTGAGGCTATGACTTCCAACACTATGTTGAATAACAGTGGTGAGAGTGGACATCTTTGTCGTGTTCCTGACCTTAGGGGGAAAGCTCTCAGTTTTTCCTCATTGAGGATGATATTAGCAGTGGGTCTTTCATATAAGGCTTTTATGATCTTGATGTATGATGCTTCTATCCCTACTTTCTTGAGGGTTTTTATCAAGAAAGGATGTTGTATTCTGTCAAATGTTTTCTCTGCATCTATTGAAAGGATCATGTGGTTCTTATTCTTTCTTTTATTAATGTGATGTATCCCATTGATTGATTTGTGAATATTGAACCAGCCCTGCATCCCAGATACAAATCCCCTTTGATCATAGTGAATAATTCTTTTAATGTATTCTTGGATGGTTGACTAGTATCTTGTTGAGCATTTTTGCATCCATGTGCATCAGCGAGATTGGTCTGTAGTTCTCCTTTTAGTGGGGTCTTTGTCTTGTTATGGAATGAAGGTAATGCTGGCCTCGTAGACTGAGTTTGGAAGCTTTTCCTCCATTTCTATTTTTTGGAACAGCTTCAAAAGAATAGGTGTTAACTCTTCTTTAAATGTTTGGTAGAACTCCCCTGGAAGCCATCTGGCCCTGGATTCTTGTTTTTTAGAAGATTTTTGATCACTAACTCAACTTCTTTACTGGTTATGGGTGTGTTCAAATTTTCTATTTCTTCCTGTTTCAGTTTTGGTAGTTTATATGTTTCTAGGAGTTTGTCCATTTCTTCCAGATTGTCCAATTTGTGGACATATAATTGCTCATAATATTCTCTTATTATTGTTTGTATTTCTGTAGTGTTGGTTATGATCTCTCCTGTTTAATTCTTGATTTTATTTATTTGGGTCCTTTCCTTTTTCTTTTTTATCAAACTGGCTAGGGGTTCATCAATTTTGTTACTCCTTTCAAAGAACCAGCTCCTGGTTTCATTGATCTGTTCTACTGTTTTGTTTTGTTTTGTTTTGTTTCCATAACATTGATATCTGCTTGACTCTTTATTATTTCCTGGCTTCTGCTGGTTTGGGGCTTTACTTGGGAAGCACATTCTTTTAATAAATCACCTGCACCCGAATTCCTGTCTCAGATTCTGCTCCTAAAAAACACCACCCATGACACATTGATATTAGAAATGGGATGCAGACTATAAGGATGGTGTTCAGCAGTTGAATCACCTACTGACAGTGAGGACCTCAATGTTCTTGGTAAGTGGCATATGGTAGATCCTGTTATGCTGAAGCAGTAAAATTATCAAGGCTTTCCAATTGTGGCTAATTGGGATGGGATCTAGAATGGGATGCATTGACTTGTACCATCTCTGGCATTTGAGATGTATGAGGAAAGTGTAAATTATAAAGACTGTGGAATTGCGTAGCCGTTGCTGAACATCAATGCTTTAAATGAAAAAAAAAATGATAGGCTAAGGATGATCACTCATCAATTCAAAGCAAAGTGTGCTTTTCTTTGTACTAAAGACCCTACTAAATATCATTTAAAGAAGTGCTCATTAGTTATGACCTAATCTTAAGAGCAACAGGATTTTAGAAAATACTGCATTATCAACCCTGGAAAATTTCCTATGCCAAAGCCATGGTCCTGAGATGGAAGGAATGGTCCTGAGATGGGAGGTTACTCTTCTTAACCTTAATGTCCTAGGTTAAGGATTCTGGGTGGATCCAGTCAGAACTTTGAACCCCTGGTATGTTTAAACCCTGTGAGCCTGCAGAAATGTCCCAGTCATTCTTCTTGGAAGATAGGAGCTACTTTGCTTGAATAACATGCAGATGTTTCCAATAGGCAGGTGACTTATGAGACAATGCCTGCCCTTCTCAGGATCTGCCACCAACCCTTGACCTGGCAACCACACCAATAACTAGAGTCAAATCTCAGCATAACTGGGTAGCATCAGGTCAGCTAATGTAAGAGACAGGTGAGCCATAATGAGCACCTCAATAACATGCAGCCGCAAGAATCAGGATTGTTTGCAAGGAAGTTAGTCCTGATGATGCTGAATCAAGGACAGCAAAATATAAAGCAGAATAAGGGAGAGTTTATTGATATAGAAGCACTCTCCCATGACATTTGGTTTAACACTCTGGCAATGATCTTTTTTTTTAAAGTTTATTTATTTACTTTGAGATGGTGGGGGGGCAGGGGAGGAGCAAGCTGGAAAGGGGCAGAGAGAGGGAGAGAGAGAGAGAATCCTAAGCAGGCTCTGCACTGCCAGCATGGAGCCCTATGGGGGGTTCGAACTCATCAACTGCAAGATCATGACCTTAGCTGTAATCTAGAGACAGAAACTTACTGACTGAGCCACCCAGACACCCCTCTGGCAAGGATCTTGACATGCAGTTCTAATAAGTTGCTGGCATGGCCCTTAGCATCTTGGAAAAAGCAATGGCCTGTGCTAAATGAAGTGGAAAATTCAACAGCTAATTATGTTCCTCATATGGCCCTGAGGACATTCAATTTACCAAGATAATGAATGCATTGGTGAGGTGGCCAGCAGCAGTAGGGAGAAGCTCACTAGTGCCTGTACTCAGTAAGAAGGGGCTGACAACAAGAGACTGTGACACAATAGGCTCATGTCATATCTTGCTGTTTCCAAGTTTGAGCCCCGCATTGGGTTCTGTGCTGACAGCTTAGAGGGTGGAGCCTGTTTCAGATTCTGTATCTCCCTCTCTCTCTCTTCCCCTCCCCAGCTTGCACTCTGTGTCTCTCTCTCTCTCTCAAAAATAAGTACACATTAAAAAAATATATAACAATGGTATGATCTTGTAATAGTAGAGGGCAGGTGGAAGCACCTAATTGTCAGAAGCAAGAGAGGTATAATTATTCTCTTGGGCAGTGAGGATAGAAAGGTAGCCAGAGAAGCCTGACCCATGGTGATCTATGGAGATAATTAACAGCTCATGTATCTAGAAGCAAGACTGATAGGGATCCGACAAGGGTGTTGCTTAATATATACAATAATCAATGATATCCATCACTTGATGAGCAAAAGATTAAGGTAACCTACCCCAGTGGGAAGATATAATCCTTTGTGTAGTTTCCAGACCTGAGACAGTTGTCAAACTTAGAACCCATCAGTTAAAGAAGAGGCCAGGTCCCTTGAGGAAGAACACCGAACATTGCAAAATGATAGCAAATGTCTACTATAGTGATGTCCCCAGTCCTTCTCCCAAAAGACTTTCCTCAGGTAATTATAAACTGAAGGGAATACATAGGAGATTTTGAGGCATATTGGATACAAGGTCTGAATGAATATGGAGCTGAATACCCAATGACCCAAAATGTTATCATGACACATCTGTTAAATAAGGAAAGAGGTCAGGTAATAAGTGGAGTCTTGGACCAAATCCATGACACTGTGAGTCCATTAGTTCCCAAAACAGAAAGAAGTATAGAATGACTTAATGGTCCTTTCTCTGGTACCTAAATACCTAATTGGAATGGACATACCCTCATATTGGCTTCCTGACCTATGAAAGAAGACCTGTTATAATAGAAAAGGCCAAATGGAAACCTTGGGAATTGCCCTTCCTACACTTGGAAGACTGTAAAATCAAAAACAATACTGTTTCAAGGGAGAATGGCAGAGATTATTACAATCTTCAAAGACTTGACCTATATAAGCTTAGTGGTATCAATCATAACCCTACGTAATTGTCCAGTCTAGCCTCTAAAACACAAGGTAGATAATATCTCAAACTTAACTAAATAGTAACCTTACATTGTAGCTACTGTGATGGGTGTGATATCTTTGTTATAGCAGATTAACACAGCCCCTGATAAGAGGTGTGAAGCTATTAATGTCACAAATGTGTTGTTTTCAATATCTCGCAGGCAGCAAAAGCATAAGCAGTATGCCTTTGCATTGGAAAAACAACAGTACATTTAAAGTCTTGCCCCAGAGTTGAGTTAACTGTCCTATACTCTGTTATTACATAGTGGAAAATACCTGGACCATCTAGATATCCCACAGATTACACTGTTCTATGACATTAGCGATATCATGTTAGACAGACTTAATGACTAAAAAATGGTCAATTCATATCCCTTGGTAAGACACATAGCTGCAGAGTATAGGAGACAAATCCTATGAAAATTCAGACCTATCCATGTCAATAAAGTTTTTAGGGGTCCAGTGGTCTGGTGCTTGCTGAAACATTCCATCCAGATTAAATATTGACATCTATTTAAGGTATGGGTTTGGTTGCCCTTCCCAAGGTGCCTCAGTCAATACCATTATATAAGAGGTCACTATCTCAGCTCAAGTGAGCTATTTTACAAATGAGGTGTGGCAACAGACTCATGACACGGGATTCACTGGTTTTAACACATACTGCACCACCCAAAACCTGCAGGCTTGATAGGTGGAACAGATTTTTGAAAGCACTGCATCATGTGAGGATGAAAGACTATCCTTCAGGATGGGCACGACACCTTAAATCAGTGACCACTGTATGGTGATATTTTCAAACAGGGGAACCCAGGGTTGTGCACGTAGGAGTGCCTTTTCTTATTAGTATTCCAAGTGCTTCCCGTCACCACAACTACATGCTCTGCAGGCCTTGAGTTTCCAGTTTGCATAAAGGAAATGCTTCTGAAAGGGGACAGAGTAATAAGAATCTCATTAAACTTTAAGCTACCCCCTGGTCATTTCGAATTCCTTTTGCCAAGAGGCTACCAGACAAGAAAAAGAGTCCCCATGCCAGCTGGGTAATTGGCTCAGATGAGGTAGAGCTAACTGTTAGACAATGCAGGAAAGGAAAACTCTTTAGTACTGAACTGATCCACTGGAATGTCTCTTGATAACTTGCCTAAGCAATTTTTTTTTTAATTTTTTTTATTTTTTAATATATGAAATTTACTGTCAAATTGGTTTCCATACAACACCCAGTGCTCATCACAAAAGGTGCCCTCCTCAATACCCATCACCCACCCTGCCCTCCCTCCCACCCCCCATCAACCCTCAGTTTGTTCTCAGTTTTTAACAGTCTCTTATGCTTTGGCTCTCTCCCACTCTAACCTCTTTTTTTTTTTTTTTTCTTCCCCTCCCCCATGGGTTTCTGTTACGTTTCTCAGGATCCACATAAGAGTGAAACCATATGGTATCTGTCTTTCTCTGTATGGCTTATTTCACTTAGCATCACACTCTCCAGTTCCATCCATGTTGCTACAAAAGGCCATATTTCATTTTTTCTCATTGCCACGTAGTATTCCATTGTGTATATAAACCACAATTTCTTTATCCATTCATCAGTTGATGGACATTTAGGCTCTTTCCATAATTTGGCTATTGTTGAGAGTGCTGCTATAAATATTGGGGTACAAGTGCCCCTATGCATCAGTACTCCTGTATCCCTTGGATAAATTCCTAGCAGTGCTATTGCTGGGTCATAGGGTAGGTCTATTTTAAATTTTCTGAGGAACCTCCACACCGCTTTCCAGAGCGGCTGCACCAATTTGCATTCCCACCAACAGTGCAAGAGGGTTCCTGTTTCTCCACATCCTCTCCAGCATCTATAGTCCCCTGATTTCTTCATTTTGGCCACTCTGACTGGCGTGAGGTGGTATCTGAGTGTGGTTTTGATTTGTATTTCCCTGATAAGGAGCGACGTTGAACATCTTTTCATGTGCCTGTTGGCCATCCGCATGTCTTCTTTAGAGAAGTGTCTATTCATGTTTTCTGCCCATTTCTTCACTGGGTTATTTGTTTTTCGGGTGTGGAGTTTGATGAGCTCTTTATAGATTTTGGATACTAGCCCTTTGTCCGATGTGTCATTTGCAAATATCTTTTCCCATTCCGTTGGTTGCCTTTTAGTTTTGTTGGTTGTTTCCTTTGCTGTGCAGAAGCTTTTGATCTTCATAAGGTCCCAGTAATTCACTTTTGCTCTTAATTCCCTTGCCTTTGGGGATGTGCCGAGTAAGAGATTGCTACGGCTGAGGTCAGAGAGGTCTTTTCCTGCTTTCTCCTCTAAGGTTTTGATGGTTTCCTGTCTCACATTCAGGTCCTTTATCCATTTTGAGTTTATTTTTGTGAATGGTGTGAGAAAGTGGTCTAGTTTCAACCTTCTGCATGTTGCTGTCCAGTTCTCCCAGCACCATTTGTTAAAGAGACTGTCTTTTTTCCATTGGATGTTCTTTCCTGCTTTGTCAAAGATGAGTTGGCCATACGTTTGTGGGTCTAGTTCTGGGGTTTCTATTGTATTCCATTGGTCTATGTGTCTGTTTTTATGCCAATACCATGCTGTCTTGATGATGACAGCTTTGTAGTAGAGGCTAAAGTCTGGGATTGTGATGCCTCCTGCTTTGGTCTTCTTCTTCAAAACGACTTTGGCTATTCGGGGCCTTTTGTGGTTCCATATGAATTTTAGGATTGCTTATTCTAGTTTCGAGAAGAATGCTGGTGCAATTTTGATTGGGATTGCATTGAATGTGTAGATAGCTTTGGGTAGTATTGACATTTTGACAATATTTATTCTTCCAATCCATGAGCAGGGAATGTCTTTCCATTTCTTTATATCTTCTTCAATTACCTGCATAAGCTTTCTATAGTTTTCAGCATACAGATCTTTTACATCTTTGGTTAGATTTATTCCTAGGTATTTTATGCTTCTTGGTGCAATTGTGAATGGGATCAGTTTCTTCATTTGTCTTTCTGTTGCTTCATTGTTAGTGTATAAGAATGCAACTGATTTCTGCACATAGATTTTGTATCCTGCAACTTTGCTGAATTCATGTATCAGTTCTAGCAGACTTTTGGTGGAGCCTATCGGATTTTCCATGTATAATATCATGTCATCTGCAAAAAGCGAAAGCTTGACTTCATCTTTGCCAATTTTGATGCCTTTGATTTCCTTTTGTTGTCTGATTGCTGATGCTAGAACTTCCAGCACTATATTAAACAACAGCGGTGACAGTGGGCATCCCTGTCGTGTTCCTGATCTCAGGGAAAAAGCTCTCAGTTTTTCCCCGTTGAGGATGATGTTAGCTGTGGGCTTTTCATAAATGGCCTTTATGATCTTTAAGTATGTTCCTTCTATCCCGACTTTCTCAAGGGTTTTTATTAAGAAAGGGTGCTGGATTTTGTCAAAGGCCTTTTCTGCATCGATTGACAGGATCATATGGTTCTTCTCTTTTTTTTTTGTTAATGTGATGTATCACGTTGATCGATTTGCGAATGTTGAACCAGCCCTGCATCCCAGGAATGAATCCCACTTGATCAGGGTGAATAATTCTTTTTATATGCTGTTGAATTCGATTTGCTAGTATCTTATTGAGAATTTTTGCATCCATATTCATCAGAGATATTGGCCTGTAGTTCTCTTTTTTTACTGGGTCTCTGTCTGGTTTAGGAATCAAAGTAATACTGGCTTCATAGAATGAGTCTGGAAGTTTTCCTTCCCTTTCTATTTCTTGGAATAGCTTGAGAAGGATAGGTATTATCTCTGCTTTAAACGTCTGGTAGAACTCCCCTGGGAAGCCATCTGGTCCTGGACTCTTATTTGTTGGGAGATTTTTGATAACCGATTCAATTTCTTCGCTGGTTATGGGTCTGTTCAAGCTTTCTATTTCCTCCTGATTGAGTTTTGGAAGAGTGTGGGTGTTTAGGAATTTGTCCATTTCTTCCAGGTTGTCCAATTTGTTGGCATATAATTTTTCATAGTATTCCCTGATAGTTGTTTGTATCTCTGAGGGATTGGTTGTAATAATTCCATTTTCATTCATGATTTTATCTATTTGGGTCATCTCCCTTTTCTTTTTGAGAAGCCTGGCTAGAGGTTTGTCAATTTTGTTTATTTTTTCAAAAAACCAACTCTTGGTTTCGTTGATCTGCTCTACCGTTTTTTTAGATTCTATATTGTTTATTTCTGCTCTGATCTTTATTATTTCTCTTCTTCTGCTGGGTTTAGGCTGCCTTTGCTGTTCTGCTTCTATTTCCTTTAGGTGTGCTGTTAGATTTTGTATTTGGGATTTTTCTTGTTTCTTGAGATAGGCCTGGATTGCAATGTATTTTCCTCTCAGGACTGCCTTCGCTGCGTCCCAAAACGTTTGGATTGTTGTATTTTCATTTTCGTTTGTTTCCATATATTTTTTAATTTCTTCTCTAATTGCCTGGTTAACCCACTCATTCGTTAGTAGGGTGTTCTTTAACCTCCATGCTTTTGGAGGTTTTCCAGACTTTTTCCTGTGGTTGATTTCAAGCTTCATAGCATTGTGGTCTGAAAGTATGCATGGTATAATTTCAATTCTTGTAAACTTATGAAGGGCTGTTTTGTGACCCAGTATATGATCTATCTTGGAGAATGTTCCATGTGCACTCGAGAAGAAAGTATATTCTGTTGCTTTGGGATGCAGAGTTCTAAATATATCTGTCAAGTCCATCTGATCCAATGTATCATTCAGGGCCCTTGTTTCTTTATTGACTGTGTGTCTAGATGATCTATCCATTTCTGTAAGTGGGGTGTTAAAGTCCCCTGCAATGACCACATTCTTATCAATAAGGTTGCTTATGTTTATGAGTAATTGTTTTATATATCTGGGGGCTCCGGTATTCGGCGCATAGACATTTATAATAGTTAGCTCTTCCTGATGGATAGACCCTGTGATTATTATATAATGCCCTTCTTCATCTCTTGTTACAGCCTTTAATTTAAAGTCTAGTTTGTCTGATATAAGTATGGCTACTCCAGCTTTCTTTTGGCTTCCAGTAGCATGATAAATAGTTCTCCATCCCCTCACTCTCAATCTAAAGGTGTCCTCAGATCTAAAATGAGTCTCTTGTAGACAGCAAATAGATGGGTCTTGTTTTTGTATCCATTCTGATACCCTATGTCTTTTAGTTGGTGCATTTAATCCATTTACATTCAGTGTTATTATAGAAAGATACGGGTTTAGAGTCATTGTGATGTCTGTATGTTTTATGCTTGTAGTGATGTCTCTGGTACTTTGTCTCACAGAATCCCCCTTAGGATCTCTTGTAGGGCTGGTTTCGTGGTGACAAATTCCTTCAGTTTTTGTTTGTTTGGGAAGACCTTTATCTCTCCTTCTATTCTAAATGACAGACTTGCTGGATAAAGGATTCTTGGCTGCATTTTTTTTCTGTTTAGCACACTGAAGATATCGTGCCAGTCCTTTCTGGCCTGCCAAGTTTCAAAAGAGAGATCAGTCACGAGTCTTATAGGTCTCCCTTTATATGTGAGGGCACGTTTATCCCTTGCTGCTTTCAGAATTTTCTCTTTATCCTTGTATTTTGCCAGTTTCACTATGATATGTCATGCAGAAGATCGATTCAAGTTACGTCTGAAGGGAGTTCTCTGTGCCTCTTGGATTTCAATGCCTTTTTCCTTCCCCAGTTCAGGGAAGTTCTCAGCTATAATTTGTTCAAGTACCCCTTCAGCACCTTTCCCTCTCTCTTCCTCCTCCGGGATGCCAATTATGCGTATATTATTTTTTTTTAGTGTATCACTTAGTTCTCTAATTTTCCCCTCATACTCCTGGATTTTTTTATCTCTCTTTCTTTCAGCTTCCTCTTTCTCCATAACTTTATCTTCTAGTTCGCCTATTCTCTCCTCTGCCTCTTCAAGTCGAGCTGTCGTGGTTTCCATTTTGTTTTGCATTTCGTTTAAAGCGTTTTTCAGCTCCTCGTGACTGGTCCTTAGTCCCTTGATCTCTGTAGCAAGAGATTCTCTGCTGTCCTGTATACTGTTTTCAAGCCCAGCGATTAATTTTATGACTATTATTCTAAATTCACTTTCTGTTATATTATTTAAATACTTTTTGATCAGTTCATTAGCTGTTGTTATTTCCTGGAGATTCTTCTGAGGGGAATTCTTCCGTTTGGTCATTTTGGATAGTCCCTGGAGTGGTGAGGACCTGCAGGGCACTTCCCCTGTGCTGTGGTGTATAACTGGAGTTGGTGGGCGGGGCCGCAGTCAGACCTGATGTCTGCCCCCAGCCCACCGCTGGGGCCACAGTCAGACTGGTGTGTGCCTTCTCTTCCCCTCTCCTAGGGCCGGGATTCACTGTGGGGTGGCGTGGCCCGTCTGGGCTACTTGCCCACTGCCAGGCTTGTGTTGCTGGGGATCTGGCGTATTAGCTGGGGTGGATAGGCAAGGTGCACGGGGGCAGGAGGGGCAGGCTTAGCTCGCTTCTCCTTAGGTGATCCACTTCAGGAGGGGCCCTGTGGCAGCGGGAGGGAGTCAGATCCGCTGCCGGAGGTTTGGCTCCGCAGATGCACAGAGTTTGGTGTTTGCGCTGCTCGAGCAAGTTCCCTGGCAGGAACTGGTTCCCTTTGGGATTTTGGCTGGGGGATGGGCGGGGGAGATGGCGCTGGCGAGCGCCTTTGTTCCCCGCCAAGCTGAGCTCTGCCGTCCGTCCGGGGGCTAAGCAGCTCTCCCTCCCTTTGTCCTCCAGCCTTCCCGCTTTCTGAGCAGAGCTGTTAACTTATGACCTCCCAGACGCTAAGTCGCGCTTGCTGTCAGAACACAGTCCATCCGGCCCCTCCGCTTTTGCCAGCCAGACTCGGGGGCTCCGCTTGGCTGGCGAGCCGCCCCTCCGCCCCGGCTCCCTCCCGCCAGTCCGTGGAGCGCGCACAGCCTCGCAGCCTTTCCTACCCTCTTCCGTGGGCCTCTCGTCTGCGCTTGGCTCCGGAGACTCCATTCTGCTAATCCTCTGGCGGTTTTCTGGGTTCTTTCGGCAGGTGTAGGTGGAATCTAAGTGATCAGCAGGACGCGTGGTGAGCCCAGCGTCCTCCTACGCCGCCATCTTCCAGACTCTCCTCCTGCCTAAGCAATTTTGATGGCAAAAGGGTAAGTGCAACATCCATATGGCAACTAGAGGCTCAGATCCCTCAAGCCCCATCCACACAAGCCACCTAGCCCAACGGAAGGGCTAGTTGAATGTTCTGGGTTAAAAATTTTTTTTAATGTTTATTTATTTTTGAGAGAGAGAGAGCGTGAGCAGAGGAGAGTCAGAGAGGGAGACACAGAATCTGTGTTTGTGAGCTGTCAGCACAGAGCCTGACATGGGGCTCGGACCCACGAACCGCAATATCATGACCTGAGCCGAAGTCAGACACTTAACCAACTGAGCCCCCCAGGCACCCCAGAAAGGGCTAGCTGAATGTTAAGGGGATACAGAATGTGTGGAAGAGGAGAGAGATGATCAGCATCTGGTTCAAATGCAATGTCAGGCTTTGGAATTTTTCCCACCAACCTTATAAATTTCTCCAGGAAAAAAAAAGTAACCAAAATCCAGGATAAGCTGTCTCCAAATGAGGTGAGGTTTTGTTTCTTAGAATGTTTCTGAGACTACTCCCTATTAAACCTCCTGTATGCAAATCTCCATCTCGGTCTATTTCCCAGGAAACTTTAGACAATATCACACCCACTGAACAAGTTGGGATCATGGGGATGGATACTATGTGTAATTTGGTACTGCTATAAACTAACAAGTGACAAGTACTCTAAGGAGAAAAGAAAGTGCTCCAATTATATAACTGCATGTGGGAAGGCATGATGGCTCTGGGCTGGAAGTACTCAGCTAAAATCTAAATCAATATTCATAAACATAAAACAATGGATCCTAAGTGGTAGTGGTGTTTAATGACACACATGAAGTTGAATCTCTGTAACCCAAGTGGCTGTATCTTGTGATAATCACAAGATATATTATAGTACTTTGAATTCAAACTTACCTGTATTAAGCAATATTTCTGAACTGCAAACAAAGCATGAATCATTGGCATTTGAATACACGGCACTCTATCCCACACTGTTTATATCTTGTAAGCATTAACGTAATAAACATAGTCGAGTGACAACTGGACCAGGTATAAATTCATTGTTCAATGAAACTGAAATAAAGTATTTCTAAGAATAGCAAAAACCTGGAACAAATGTAGATGTCCAACCAGGGAATTAATTAAATAAATTATGTTATAGTATATCATCATTAGTGACATCAGGAGATATATACTTATTGACATAGAAAGATGTGATATATGGTATTACTAAGCATCAAAGTCTATCACTAAGAAGTCTATTACAAAGTCATTACTAAGTCTGCAAACTAGTATCATGGAGTGACATTTTTATGATACTTTATATTCAGGTAAATATAGGTATAGAAAAAATTCTAAATGGACATACATCAAAATGTTAATCATTAATAATTACAATTTTCATTATTTTGCTTATTATCCTGGATACTGTCAGTTTCCCATGCAGCACTCTAGCCTAATTTCTAAGGGCTTCCTCTGCCCCTGAAAGCTTTTTACTCCAGAACTGTGGAAAACAGTTCTGTAAGCAGGCAGAAAATGCTGAGGTAGTAGCTTACCCCTGAGGTAGCATAATTCTGAGGCACGTATTTTGCAGCATTTTCCAGGGGTTTTCAGGAGATTTCTCTAGAGTTTCCTACTATGATAGCTGACTTAAAACACACCCTTCATTGGCTGGATTCTCTTCCTTGTATTACTTCCCCATTATTCTAAAATATTCTGCATTTCCCAAATAATCTGCTTACATTCAAATCCTTGTCCCTTCTCTTTCTGGGCACATCAAAACTATGATATTTATCTGTAATTTTCAAATAGTTTATTTAAAACAGATTATTTATGTAAAAAGTTAAAAAAAGCTTTAAAAACATTTAAAAGCAGATGTATAATAACATAATCAGAAGAAAAGTTAAGAGTTCATTCTGTGTTCTTCAATAAAGATATCTGTCTTTAAGTTTTTGTTTTAATGCTGTGATTGGGGAGCATGGAAGCTACTTTGAAATATCAAAAGGGCTAGGGGGCGCCTGGGTGGCTCCGTGGATTAAGCGTCAGACTTCAGCCCGGGTCGTGACCTCGGTGAGTTCAAGCCCCATGTCGGTCTCTGTGCTGGCAGCTTAGAGCCGGGAGCCTGTTTGAGATTCTGTGTCTCCCTCTCTCTCTGTCACTCCCCCACTCACACTCTGTCTCTCTCTGTCTCTCAAAAATGAATAAATGTTAAAAAAAATTTTTTAAAGAAATATCAAAATGGCTAATAAGTAAAATAAAAATTGGATGTATTTATCATGACACCAAAGTGACCATAGAAAAAGAAGATAGTAGGTAGAAGTGACAAGGAAAAGGATTTCTTTCCAATAAGAACTTTCTAGCAGTTAAAATTACCCCAAATTGGAATAAATGGTCTCTGGGAAAAGAGCATTTTGGTCAGTGACAAGTGACATTGCATAAGCAGAGGTTGGATATCCCTTGACAGGGACAGTTGGCTTCAAGAATATTTTACACCCCTTTCAACTTGGAGAGTATTTTTTTAAGTCTTATTAATCAAGTTATATGGCTATCATGGAACCATTTATAATTTCTTACTCATGATACCTGGCGTGTTGGATTACTTGGGACCCTATGTTCATTCCTAGACCTTCAGATATGAGTGAAGAGATCACTGTGGCACCTTGTATTAAGGGTAAGTGCATATTCACAAAACAGAGGTGGAGAAAGATTAGGACTCTAGATAAATGATGATTTAAAAACTGTCATTATTCACCCTGGCTGTAGCCAGACCATGAAATGGTCTTATTTTATATATTTTTCCAGCAGTTGAAATATCTTACATGTAAGCCAGAGATCATCAGTAAGTGGCCAGTTTGGACAAATGCAAAAAATCATTATGCATCCTTAAAACAAGAGGAAACACACTTCTTCCGTGGGCTATATTATGGGAGAGTACAGACATGGAAAGAAAGAGCCAATGTGTAATACTGTTGGATCCCTCAATTTTGCTAACAACTTCCTAATGTGGTTAAAGAAGATTAGAAAATACAGTATCATTGAAGTGGGAGCAGTAAGATAGCTAAAAGTAATGAGGGTGTTTTGCTAAAACCTTTGAAATCCCATGTCTTCTGTCCCATCATCCCCAAACTTTCTAGATCACATACTTCATGTGTTTTGGTTGGGAATAGATGGCTTTACTAATGTGGCAATGAGACTTCTGGGTCATAAGATCCACAACATACTTCTGTCTTCACCACTAACTAACTTGAGTATTATTAACCTTGAGAATGTAACAATCTTTCCAAGCCTTCTTTTCTCCATGTGCAACATGAAGAAGCAGACTACATGATTTTAAGTGTCCTTTCAGGATTAACATTTTGTATTTCTACAAGGAAGTATTCAATATGTTGAAGGAAAGAGCACATACTCATCTACCAAAAAACCAAAGACGTTATAAAACAGACTGTCTTACCTGGCGTATTTCCAAAGTGACTTAAGCCATGTGGTTATTCCTGATTTTAGGCTCTACTGGAAGCTTCATGATGGTTAAAGACAAGTAGGAGTTATCAGTCTCTTCCTCTACAATTTATTACATGGTTTTTATAATGCAATCAAGTTCTAGGTCAAATCCTGCCACACTTAAACATTTTTATTAGTAAGCAGGAATAAAAATATTCACCCAACCTGCAGTGTAATCTTTCTAAAGCTTCTGTCCTTTTACCACTCCAGCAAGTAACTTACATGAAAGACTCACTGAAGGCAAATGCAACATGATTGAGCTAATCTAGTCAAAGCCAAGCCACAAAAGCCTTATTAAGTGGTTTGTATACAGACTGAATTGGAATTCTAAGCATAGAGTACCATTTCAAAGGGTGGAGACTAATGGGTTCACCAGATTTTTATATCTTGTCCCCGTAACTGTGGGAGGACTAGTACAATATCACTAGCCAATCCACATGTCTTGAATACTTTTTTAATAATGAAAAATAATCTCTAACATGCATATGCTAACAAGCCCTCTATGTTGATTAAAGATATTAGGAATGCCACCTGTGAGGGGTGCCTGGGTGGCTCAGTCACTTAGGTATTGGACTCTTGATTTCAGCTCAAATCAGGATCTCACAGTTCGGTTCGGTTAGTGGGTTTGAGCCCCACATCAGCCTCTGCACTGTGAGGAGCCTGCTTGGGATCCCCTCTCTCCCTCTCTCTCTGCTCCTCCCCTGCTCTCATGCTCCCTCACTCTCTTTGTCTCAAAATAAATAAATACACTTAAAAACAAAAAGGAATGCCATCTGTGAAATGTGACTTTGCTTTGTTTGGTATTTGCTTTGGGGCACACTGTTGATGTGTGTACAACCAACTCAATGTTAATTTGCCTGCCTGGGGTGTAGATTAAAATTAAAAATCAGGGGGACTTGGGTGGCTGAGTGGGTTAAGTGTTTGACTTCGGCTCAGGTCATGATCTCATGGTTCATGAGTTGGAGCCCTGTGTCAGGCTCTGTGCTGAGAGCTCAGAGCCTGGAGCCTGATTCAGATTCTGTGTCTTCCTCTCTCTCTGCCTTTCCCCTGCTCTCTCTCTCTCTCTCTCTCTCTCTCTCCCAAAAATAAACATTTAATAATTAATTAATTAAAAATCATACTGTCCATAATGAACTATTCTAAGGTAAATTATAGATGTGTAACAGTATAACGTGAGGACTTCCAGGAAGGACTCCTCTCCAAAAAGACCTGAAGTTACACCAGTCATGATTTATTTTTGTTAGATAGTACTCTGTAACATTCTTCATGTATTCCTTCTTTCTCTCCATCTTGTCTCCATCCTCTGTTTATCATCCGTCATCCCATTTTTCTTTACCATTCTTCATACTGTCCTCTTACCATCAGTAATATATCATATGATAACATGTGATATTCTTTTATAACAGGATTATGTACTGGACTAAGATATTAATAGTTTAGGAGGAATTATGGTAAAATTATTTTGGCCCCTTTGTTCATCGCTTACACATCTCTGGCAAAACCTTGACTCGTGGTTAATTAAGTCATCTTCCTTCTTCATTTATATACACCTGGGCTTCTGAACATTGCTAGAGAAAATGATATAGTCATGTGTTTTCAAGCCACAAAAAAATCCTAATCTCCAACTTCAACTACTTTTAAGTTGTCTAGAAGCATTTCTGTATGTACTACAATGTTTAAGGCCCAGGAGAATAAGAAATCCTAAGATAGTATTAAGTATATCATTGCAATGATGAGCCGGAGATGGGGTTCTGGCTAGGCAAAAGAGAAAAGCTTTTCCTCTTACCCACTCCGTGCACACTAAAGTCTTTCTAAGATACCACCATTTCTATGTAGTTCCAATGGCTTTTTGCTTCCACTCTTACCCCTAAATGTCTACTCTCCATACAGCAATCAGAGCAATATTTATTTTTATTTTTTTAATTTAAATCCAAGTTAGTTAATATATAGTGTAATAATGATTTCACGAATAGAATTCAGTGATTCATCACTTACATATAACACCCAGTGCTCATCCCAACAAGTGCTCTCCTTAATGTCCATCACCTATTTAGCCCATCCCCCCACCCAGCACCCCACCAGCAACCCTCAATTTGTTCTCTGTATTTAAGAGTCTCTTGTGGTTTGTCTCCCTCTCTGTTTTTATCTTATTTTTCCTTCCCTTCCCCTCCATTCATCTGTTTTGTTTCTTAAATTCCACATATGAGTGAAATCATATGATAATTGTCTTTCTCTGACTGACTTACTTCACTCAGCATACTACACTCTAGTTCCAACCACGTATTTGCAAATGGCAAGATTTCATTCTTTTTTTTTTTCAACGTTTTTTATTTATTTTTGGGAAAGAAAGAGACAGAGCATGAACGGGGGAGGGGCAGAGAGAGAGGGAGACACAGAATCGGAAACAGGCTCCAGGCTCCGAGCCATCAGCCCAGAGCCTGACGCGGGGCTCGAACTCACGGACCGCGAGATCGTGACCTGGCTGAAGTCGGACGCTTAACCGACTGCGCCACCCAGGCGCCCCAAGATTTCATTCTTTTTGACTGCTGAGAAATATCCGTTGTATATATATACAACATCTTTTTTTTTGTATTATCTTTATTTTTATTTTTTAATATAATTTATTGTCAAGTTGGTTAACATACAGTGTGTACAGTGTGCTCTTAGTTTTGGGGATAAATTCCTGTGATTCATTGCTTACATATAACACCCAGTGCTCATCCCAACAAGTGCCCTTCCTCAATATCCATCACCCATTTTTCCTTCTCCCCTGCCTCCACCCCCCCATCAACCCTCAGTTTGTTCTCTGTATTTAAGAGTCTCTTATGGTTTGCCTCCCTTCCTCTCTGTTTGTAACTATTTTTTTCCCCTTCCTTTCCCCCATGGTCTTCTGTTAAGTTTCTCAAGTTCCACACATGAATGAAAACATGTTATCTGTCTTTCTCTGACTGACTTATTTCACTTAGCGTAATACCCTCCAGTTTCATCCATGTTGCTGCAAATGGCAGGATTTCATTCTTTCTCATTGCCAAGTAGTATTGCATTGTATATACATAAAAAACCCCACATCTTCTTTATCCCCATCTTCATCAGTTGGTGGAAATTTAGACTCTTTCCATAATTTGGTTATTGTTGAAAGTGCTGCTGTAAACATTGGGATACATGTGCCCCTATGAATCAGCACTCCTGTATCCTTTGGATAAATTCCTAGTAGTGCTATTTCTGGGTCATAGGGTAGTTCTATTTTTAATTTTTTGAGGAACCTCCACACTGTTTTCCAGAGCGGCTTTACCAGTTTGCATTCCCACCAACAGTCAAGAGGGTCCCTGTTTCTCCACATCCTTGACAGCATCTGTTGTTTCCTGAGTTGTTAATTTTAGCCACTCTGACCGGTATGAGATGGTATCTCAATGTGCTTTTAGTTTGTATTTCCCTGATGAGGAGTGATCTTTGAGCATCTTTTCATGTGTCTTCTGGATGTCTTCTTTGGAAAAGTGTCTACTCATGTCTTCTGCCCATTTCCTCACTGGATTATTTGTTTTTTGGGTGCTGAGTTTGAGAAGATCTTTATTCTTTTTGGATACTAACCCTTTATCTGATATGTCATTTGCAAATATCTTTTCCCATTCTGCTGGATGCCTTTTAGTTTTGTTGATTGTTTCCTTTGCAGTGCAGAAGCTTTTTATCTTGATGAGTTACCAATAGTTCATTTTTGTTTTTATTTCCCTTGCCTTTGGATATGTGTCGAGCAAGAAACTGCTGCAGCTGAGGTCAAAGAGGTATTTTCCAACTTTCTCCTCTAGGGTTTTGATGGTTTCCTGCCTCACATTTAGGTCTTTCATCCATTTTGAGTTTATTTTTGTGTAGGTATAAGAAAGTTATATACCATATCCTCTTCATCCATTCATCAGTCGATGGACATTTGGGCTCTTTCCATACTTTGGCTGTTGATATTGCTGCTATAAACATTGGGGTGCATGTGCTCCTTCAACTCAGCATTTTTGTATCCTTTGGATAAATACCTAGTAGTGCAGTTGCTGTGTCATAGGGTAGTTGTATTTTTAATTTTTTAAGGCACTTCCATACTGTTTTCCCACCAGCAGTGGGAGCAATCAGACTAGATAATTCCCCTGTTTACCCTCAATGGCTTCCAGCCATACTTAAACTAAAACCACTTCTTATTAAGGCCCATCAGACTCCATACATTCTGGCTGCTCCCCACCTCTGCCTACTCCTCTCTATCCACACTGGTGTTACTGCCAGTTATCAAACCTATAGCATGTGCCCACCGCTTCTCAACTTGCTATTCCTTCTGACTGGAACACCCTTCCTATGAGTTTGACATGGTTTACTTTCTCACTTGTTTCAAGACTGTGTTCACATGTCCATCTTCCTCTACCTCCATGCCTGTCCTCATATACCATTATTCCAAACTTCAAGAAATGTCAGTACTTGAGGTTCTATTTATTACTGTGTAATGGAATTTTTAATGCTTCAAATTATTCCATGTAACTATTCCCTGTTCTATCCCTACTGTGTCTTTGGGCCAACAACAGGTCTGCATATGGAAAGACAAATATATCTTTGTACCTAACAGAAAGATATAAACTTGTTAAAGCAACAATTTAGAATGACAAGGAGGATGTCAGAGGAGAGATTGTTTATTTGGTTTTACCTATAAAGTCCTGGATTCTTTTACTTTTAAATCTCTTATTTATTTTAAAATTATGTACAGTAAAATTCATTCTTTGTGATGTAGTCTTCTATGAATTTTGATATATATGCATAAAGTTACATATTCACCCCAATAATAAAGATATAAAACACTCCCCAAATTCCCTTATTCATCTGCTTCATAGTCAACCTCTTCTCCCACCCTCCCTCAACCCCTGTAATCACTTAGCTGCTCTTTATCTCTATCTTGATCTCTATCTCTAGCCCTTGTTCTCCAGCTCTAGCTCTAGTTATTTTGAGTGTAACCATTATTCAAGGTCCAGCTAGTCCTGATATCTGCAGGCATTATTCAAATCTGTACTTGATAGCAAAATAATTGGTAGAGCATGACTGAAAGAGTGTTAACTATGGATATAGTTAATAAATTATACATCAGCTTTTGTGGAAATGTGATATAGAATCTACGGGCAATACCTTAGCTGGAGTGGTTAGAAGAATGATTTCTGTCCTGGTCTGGCTTAGCCCAGATTCTTCCTCTCCTATTTTGTCAGGATTCTGCTAATTTCCTTCATCAGATCTGTTTTTGTCCCTCATACAGTTACTTCTTCATGTAATATTCATAATATAGGTTATGGTTTTTCCCTTGAATTTACAAATGCCCAAAGTTTCTTTTAAGCACAGCATCATTGTCACTGAATTGCTAATGATGTCCACAAAAATTTTCTTCATCCCCCTGTCTCTTTCCATCTGAGTCCTCCACTGCGTCTGTGCTCCCTGGCTCAGGCAGTAGTTCCTTCTTAACCTAAGTGCTTTGTACTCTGCAGTTAGCTCTCTGGTTTGCCACATGTGTGTTTTGGTTGTACCCTGGTACTGAGGGTTTAAGTGCTAACGTCCAACATACAGCCTGGCTACTGCAGCCGTGGGGTATTCCTGTTTGACCATTTCATATCCACTAATCATTCACACCCATGGAGAACCCTGGCCTATGAATTACACAGTGAAATTGAATTTCCCAGGAATAGGAAATAAGAAGTAGGAACAACAAAAAAGTTCACAGGTTGGTTCCTGTGCCTGCTGCACCTGCAGCATCAACCCTAGGGGTTAACATCAGGCAGGCTGATGGCAAAGTAGCTTCAATAACTATTCATGAGTCACAAATATGCTTAGGCTTTGTCCTGTGCATTTTAGAAGGGCTACACTGGGTTCTAGCTCTAAATTCACCTTGGACACCTCTTCATTTCCTACTCCTGGCCACTCCTCACAAGACTCTTGAGGGAGATACACACCCAAATAATAAGGGCAATGTAAAACCAAGCAGCACTTTAGTTTCAGACTAGTAGTGCCGTATGGCCTCATTTGGCAGGACAACGCTGTGTGTCCAGGTGTAGTTACTGATAGCACTTTTTTTACTCTCAAAGTGTAACAATTTTGATTATAAATTATATGACTACCTTAGTTATATATAGCATATATGCACAACATATAACTCTCCCCCTCCCCATCGGGAGGGAATATGGAGCCATTAGAAATCAGACAGACCAAGAGAAGGGCATAGGGTCAAAGAAAGAAATTAAAATTATTCTTAGTATTGCCAAATAAAATTGGCAGACAGAATTTTGTAATACCTCTTGGAGTGGAAGCAACACACCCATAATGGCAGTTCTTAGGAGGGAGTTTGAGTTTTCACAGATATAGAGACTAATCAGAAATTTTAAGGCCCCTGAAACTAGGGAGTGTTGTCACAAAAGAATGTGGTCATGCAAGAAGGAGATGCAGGAAGCCATGCAGATCAGACCAGAACAGAGACCGATTCCTTAACCAAAGTAGCTGAAGGACGCACTGAAAGATTCTAACAGGAGTAAGTATACGGCAGAGGTCCTTTCATTGAGAGATGTTGGGGTCTCTGTCACTTCTGGGAAGTATAACTGAAACTTCTTGTACATACAAAATTTTCTGGAAGACCTATCCATAGTTTTCATCAGATTCTCAAAAAGGTCCAAAAAGTTAAGAACCATTGCTTTAGGTGTTTCCAGTTTTAAATGTTTTAAAATATGTTAAAAGGTTGTTATTCCAGCATCATTCTATTTAGTCATTTTCAACACATCTACCACTAGTTTCACAAAATCCTAAGTCAGGGCCCCCTGGGTGTCTCAACTGGTTAAGCATCCAACTTTGGCTCAGGTCATGATCTCACAGTTCATGAGTTCAAGCCCCGCATTGGGCTCTATGCTGACAGCTCAGAGCCTGGAGCCTGCTTCACATTCTGGGTGTCCCTCTCAGCCCCTCCCCAATTTGTGCTCTCTCTCTCTCTCTCTCTCTCTCAAAAGTAAATAAACATTAAAAAAACACCTGTGTTAAATAAACCTTCACAGGTAAATAAAACCTGAGTTTTACAATAACGATTCCAATATCTGGGGTAGAAAAAAAACAGATAAACAGATAAATCGTTAACAAAATGCTCTCTTAACATAGCTTATTTCTCCCTAGGCATGTTGCACATTGTAGAAGCCCTTGGTAATTCTATACTTCTGAGGATAACATAGAGGCAGTTTTGCAAGTTAAACATCATTTCAGATAAAGATGGGAGAGCTATGTCATGTATAAGAAAATAGACTGGTTCTGCAGTGCCATTTGAGAATGTTTTTGTTTCGGTTGACTTTTGGTTTAGTTTATTCCCTGTTGATACTGCATTTATGTGCCAGGTGAGCTAGGGTGTGATTGGTTTATATAGTTCTTATTTGTAATAAAATACTGAATGGTAGGCATCTCTACTTCTGCTATGGCAAACCCCACACTTGTTCCGAACATTGAGTATCTGGATGCCCTTGTGAAAAAAATGTAACTTCTCTGGGCTTGAGGTTCCTTATCTCCAGACATGAATGAGAGCGTTGGCTTTCATTAGAAGTTATCAGAGGTTTCCTCCAACGGTGTAATTTTATGACTTTGTATTTCTAGGAAGGCATCTGTGTTTATCATTCTCAAGTTTATGCAACAAACTCCTGAGGAGGAGAAGCACTTTATGTTCACTCAGGATATCTAATACAAAAAGTAAATAAAAGATAAAACATTGATTGAACAGCTTGGGAGAAGGCCTCTCAGGAGAGCCATGCTTCTCTAGTCTCCCTACTCCATGAAAAGACTGATTGGCCAAATTCTAGGAGTCCTGCCACAGTGCACAGAACCATCATATCATTCATTAAGGGTCAGACACACACACACACATACACACACACACACACACACACACACACGGACACAGGCATGTTCATATGAATGCACACACGTGCAACATGAATTCTCTCTTTTTTATCCCTACAAGGCTTATCCTAGCTGGCTCTTTTGTATCATCTTTCCCACCATGCAGAAAGAAATGAACAACTAAGCCAATTGCTGCTTCTCAGTGACAGGAGTCCTGGCCTTTACTCTCTTCCCTCTCCTGGGCACAGAGGTTTTTCTTGCAGAACCTCAGTCCTTCTGGTCTGATTTCTGAAATATGAGAAGGTGCTGGTATTCAGAAATAGGTCACGTGCCCCTACTGAGAGTACCAGAACATGGCAGGTGGGAGGGAGAAGAGCGTTTGAGGTTGAAGCGTTACATATCGGGTAACCCTACACCAGTTATAGACAACATGTTAGAGACAACATTCCCCCGAGTTGAAAGTATCACTTCCTGGTCACAGTCAGAATTGAAAATGGGTCCCCCGGCCAGACAAAATTATGAGGCTTTCATAACCCCAGCCTTAGCTAAGCAATGGCCATAAGTAAGCATTATTATTTAATCATATGCAAGTTGTTTTCATTCTGACAGTTATGATGGACCTGAAGAATATTACCCCCTGTACTCACACCTATAATATCATCTTAGGTGATGTCCCTGGAGGTTCAAAATCCAGTATACTTCACTCTAGAAATAGAAAATCTTGTGCATTTGACTCATATGTGGAATTTAAGAAACAAAAAGATGAACATATGGGAAGAGGGGGAGAGAAGAGAGGGAAACAAACTACAAGAGATTCTTAATGATAGAGAACAAACTGATGGTTGATGGACACAGGTGGGTGGGAGATGGGCTAGATGGGTGATGGGTACTAAGGAGGGCACTTGGGTGCCTGCCTGGCTCAGTTGGTTGAGCGTCCAACTTCAGCTCAGGCAGGTCATGACCTCGCAGTTCATTGGTTGGAGTCCTGCACCCGGCTCTCTGCTGTCAGCATGGAGCCTGCTTCAGATCCTCTCTCTCCCTCTCTCTCAGCTCCTTCCCTATTTGCATGCTCACTTGCATTCTGTCAAAAATAAATAAAAATTAGAAAAAAAATTTCTTTAAGAAGAACACTTGTTGTGAGGCACCTGGGTGCCTCAGTTGGTTAAGCATCTGACTCTTGATTTCAAGAGATCATGATCCCACGGTTTCATGAGTTCAAGCCCCATATCAGGCTCTGTGCTAGGAGCATGGAGGCTGCTTGGGATTCTCTCCCTCCCTCTCTCTCTGCCCCTCTGCCACTCACACTATCTCTGTCTCTCAAAAGAAATAAATAAACTTAAAAAAAAAAGAATGGTGCTTGTTGTGATGAGCACTGGGTGTTGTATGTAAGTGATGAATCACTGAACTGTACTTCTGAAAACAGTATTGCACTGTATATTAACTAACTAGACTATAAATTGAAAAAAAAATTTTTAATGAAAATGAAAACACAACCCAAAGAATGGGAGAAAATATTTACAAATCATGTATCTAACAAAGGCCTAGTATCCAAAATATGTAAAGAACATTTACCACTCAACAGCAAAAAGACAGATAACCCAATTAAGGAATGGGCCAAGGACTTGAATGGATGTTTCTTCAAAGAAGACAAATGGTCAACCAGGACAAAAAGAGACGTTCAGCATCATTAGTCATCAGCAAATGCAAATCAAAACCACTCACTAGGATGGCTATAATAAAAAAGATGGACCATAATAAGTATTGGCAAGGATATGAAAAATTGGAACCCTCATACCCTGTTGGTAGAATGTAAAATGGTGTAGCCACCTTAGAAAACAGTTTGGCTAAACATAGAGCTACCATATGACCCAGTATTTTCATTCCTAGATGTATACTGAAAAGAATTGAAAACTCATGTCCACAGAAGAATTTGTATACAAATGTTCAGAGTAGCAGTAATCATAATAGCTAAAAAGTGGAAACAACCCAATTCCTCATCAACTGACGAACAGATACACAAATGTGATATATCTACACAATAGAATATTACTAGGCTATAAAAATAAATGAATTACTGATACACACAACAGATGAACATTAGAAATACTAGGCTAAGTTAAAGAAGCCAGACCCAAAAGCTGTGTATCACTCCCTTTACATGAAATGTCCAGAAGAGGCAAATTCATAGAAACAGAAATTGGGGTAGTGGTTTACAGGGAGAGAAGAATGGTAAGTATATGCCAGTGAGTATGAGGTTTCTTTTTGGGGGATGAAATGTTCTCAAATTGGATCATGGTGATGACTGCACAATTCTAGGAATATAAATCCTAGAGAAGTATACCCTTTAAAAGGGTGAATTTGCTGTGGCAGCAGGCACATCCTTGACTTTATAGAACAATGCTGTTGAGTTGATGGGCCTGTACATGGGGTCGAAAATGCTCTGCCAAAAACCTCATCATTGGTGCCAAGGACCACACAACCACTCAGATGGTGGCAGAAGTTGACAGGGTGACAGGTTCAACAGCCAGTTTAAAACCTATGCTATCTGTGGGGCCATTGGCAGGATGGGGGAGTCAGACGACTCTATCCTCCTACCAGGCAAGGCCCACAGCATCGTTTCAAAGAATTTCTAACTGGAGAGGATCACAGATGTGGAATATCTATCATAAACAAATAGCAAGGAAATAAAAAAGTAAGTAGCACAAATCAAAATAAGATAAGTGTGAATTTTATGGCATCTGAATTATATCTCAATCAAGCTGTTATTTTTCAAATGTCCGGTACACAGTAGGTATTTAATAAATATTGTTGATTTCATTCCCATCAGCCTAAATTCAGATAACAGAGCTGAGGCTATTTCCTGCCCAGGGTTTAACAACTTTTGTCCCCTTCTGCAGCATCAGGTGGGAGTGCCTGAGGGCTTCCAGTGAAGGAAATTGGAAATAGCTGTCCAGGTTGTTGGGCTGGGAGGAGGAGCTGGTAAAGAAAAGGGAATCCAAAATTAGGAAACAGATGCAGATTCTCTCAACAGAGGCCATTCTAGTCAATAAAGTAAGGGAAAAGGTGGAAAATAGAACTTGAGACAAGAGACCAGAGGTTTGGGATCTGAAGGCAACTTAATTCAATGAACAGCTTCTTATATCCCCCTCCCTGAGTTTCATTTGTCTGCCCACTTGATTTCTCATAGAGCAAGGACAGGGATCCCACTGCTTATACTCAAGTTGATTCAGTTATTTTACTGCCAGGAAACTATATCTTTTCCTGTTTCATTGAGATGTAGTTGACATATAACTATTCCTTTTAGGTGTATGACATGATGGTTTGATATATGTATATATTGTGAAATGATCACCACAATAAGTTTAGTTAACATCTATGACTTCATATAGTTAGAATTTTTTTTTCTTGTGATGAGAACTTTCAAGGTCTGCTCTCTTGGCAACTTCCAAAAGTATAATGTGTTAACTATAGTCTCAAAGATGTATATTACATCCCCAGAACTTATTTATCTTATGTTTTAATTAAATAATTATATTACTAGGCATGGAAATAAAGAACAACAAATGAGAGTTGAATTTCTACAATATTGGGTCCCCTATCCTGAGTATAAGTGAAAAACACAGTGGCAATTTATTGTGCTATATTAGCAATACAGGTAACACAATTTGTTTATAGGTAAACAGATATAATTGGACTGCTTAAGTCTTCATTCAATGCAATCTTTTATGCAGATAAAGAATATTATATATTTATTAATTTAATTAATACCATTAAACAAATCCTTGTGGGAATAGAACTAAAACATATTCAGAACCGAATGTTTACTGGGCACTGTGTATTAAGCACTGTCACAAATGTGATCCAGAGATAAAGCCTAAGAGAGAGCCTTTGAATCTTACGACTGGATAACAGTGGCCTTTGAAAAGCAGTTTCATTAGAGAGGTGAACCAGAATTGGAAGGATTATAGTGAGTGTGTAGTGAAAAAGTAAAAGTAAAGGTGTGGACTCCTTTTCCAAGTCTAGCAGTAAAAGGAAGAACAGATGAGATAGCTTGAGGAAGAGGCAAGGCAAAAAAATTATAGCAACTCATTTCTCTGATTATTTAATATGGGCCCAATGTAGATAGTTTGGAAGAACAGAGAAAGTATAGAGACGTATACAGGAGTATAACATTGTATATACATTTCTGTATACAGAAAGTATACAGAAGTGTAACAGGAAAATAAAATAAAAATGATTTATGATCTTTACATAAAAATAAACAAACTACAAAGCTACATTTTTTGTGTCAATTCCTATCAAAGAAACTTGAATAATGAATTATTTAAAAGCTGGTATACAATTTAGACTTCTAACTAATCAAAGTATATTTCTATTAAAGTTAAAGAAAGGGGCACTTGGGTGGCTCAGTCATTTGAGTATCCAACCTTGGCTCAGGTCATGATCTCACAGGTTCCTGAGTTGGAGCCCTTACTGCTGTCAGCGCAGAGCCCACTTCGGATCCTCTGTTTCCCTTTCTCTGCCTTTCCCACCGCTTGTGTGCTCTTCATCAAAAATGAATAAATATTAGGGACACCTGGGTGGCTCGGTCGGTTGAGTGTCTAACTTAACTTCAGCTCAGGTCATGATCTTGTGGTCCATGGGTTCAAGCCCCATGTCAGGCTCTGTGCTGACAGCTTGGAGCCTGGAGCCTGCTTCGGATTCTATGTCTCCCTCTCTCTCTGCCCCTCCCCCGCTTGCACTCTGCCTTTGTCTCTCTCTCTCTCTCTCTCTCTCTGTGTCTGTCTGTCTCTCTCTCTCTCAAAAATAAATAAATATTTAAAAATTTTTAATACAAAAATGAATAAACATTAAAAAAATAAAGACAAAGAAGGAAAGGACAAAAAGTGACTTTTCTTTTATGGCAGATGTTTAATTTGAAGGAAACGTATGGAAGTAACTGAAGCCATTTGGTACTACTTAGACATTATTTTGCTTGTTGACAACAATAAACTTTTGTTGACAGAAGTAGATCTAATAACAAGAAAAAAAGTTCCTAACTATGTGTGGTGGTAGATGTTAACTAGACTTACTGTGGTGATTTTTTTTGCAGTGTATACATATATTGAATCATTATGTTGTACACCTGAAACTAACAATGTTATATGCCAATTATTTCTCAATTTTAAAAATAATAAAAATTAAAAAATGGAAAGGAGCAAACCAAAAAAATTGCATTTCATTCCCATATAACAATCCATTCCATTCCCATATAATAATCAAAATTATGGACTTCATTTACATTTTAGGTTGTCCTCCCCACATTTGGCTCAGATCTGCTGCACCCATGGCAGCCTGCAGGCAGAGAAGCCACAAGTCAGGAAAGGGAGTATGAATTACTTCTTCTCTCCCTTCCATTACCCTTCTACTGCTCCTCCCACAGCGTTATAGCTCTCCAAGGCTGGCACGCAGAGAGCAAGGAGAGGAAAGCAGGGCAGAAAAATTCTCACTTATCTGATGCTGATGCTGGCTGCCGCTGGCTCCTTTTAGACTTGGAAGACTTGTCAGTCTGGTTTTTTTCTCTCCTGGAAGGTGTTTGGGTTACTTGCAAACCCTGTCACCACCACTGCGGGGATCTCAAATCCATTTCTATTCCAGCTAGTCATTTGTGACTTCTTCCATACCCTGAGGTATCCACTTTGGGCCTTCTGTTCCTGAGGTTTCCACTTGGACAGGAACTAAGACCACTCAGGTTGACTTTTGTCACGTTATCCACCTAGACCTGATCCTTGGGAACCATGAAAACTCTTGCACCATGACAGACTCTAAAATGGCAGCTACTTCCCAAACTACAGCCATTGACCGCTTCCTCTAAGCTCTCAGTCCTTTATTTAAATTTTTCAGGAATAATTCTGACACCAGTCTTGTGTCTCCCAAACTGTGCGAGACACATACTAAGCTCTTTAGGTGGCTTCCGTAAGTTCCTCTCTCTTGCCTTCAGCTGAAGGGGAAGCACCTGTACCTTCACACTCTTCCCACCATGTATGGTATCATCATACTTATAAATTTGTATAAAATTATATTGCATATATTTACATTTTTAAATAAAAAATAAATATGACAAGGTCATAAGAAAGAGTCAAGCACAGTGCCAGGAAGATAGTAAGCATGAATGAAGGTTAGCTATTATTGCTAAATATTAGTTTTTCTGAAAGGTCATTTATATGATTGTTAAGAAACGGAGAATAAAAGAGTCATCTTTAGAAGACCTGGCTAGCTACACGCCAGGAAACCAATTCCCTTTATTAAAATAAAATTAAAAATATTAAGGACTATGCCTTCTGACTTATATTTTTACAACAAAGATGGGGTAACATGTTAAGAGAGATCAATCCATCTGCAGAGGCAAAGAAGGTTTTACCAAAACATGAACCACTAAGAAAGAAAAACTAGACATACGTGGCACAGCACGCTGAAAATGGTTAGGATTTAAAAGAAATTTTAAAAAAAAGCAGGATGGTACAGTTAATAGAGCAATTTTGGTGCCATCTGAATATTTTTTTATAAACAAGGTGGAATATAAATGAAATAAATTATAATAGCTCTAATTTTTCCTTGCAGATCACATAATGAACATGACAGAAGCAATTGGTGGGGGATAAAAATGGCTGAAGTGATCAGATTGCCATGTTCTTATTATATGGGGCATCCAGACCTAGCCAGAGATATTCATGCACTCAGTATCCATGCCTTCATTCAAAAAATATGCACCTACTACGTATGAGGTGTTCTCCTTAGAGCCTGTGATCAGTATAAACAACTATGACACAGTAATTGGCCTTAAGGCATGTACGGTCTAGTTTCAAAAGATAAACAAAGCATGCTGTCTTTCAATTTAGAAATTTTGTGTAAAACTAAACTAGCTAGGTAGAGTGTTAGGTATTTATCATTAGAAGAAACATTTGCTGTTACCATCAAATTCTATGTATTTTCAAATTCTAGGTGCTTGTTTTCAAGTTTGTAGGTGTTGAGTAGTAGATAAAAGATGGATATGGTAAAAAAGAATGATTCAAATGATACAAAAGAGTATTGGTTTTAAAATATCATGTTTATATGCATTTCTTACATACCATGATATAAGAAATGCCCTAATTTTCAAAGATACTAGTTTTTACTTCTTTAGCCTATTGTTTCATTTCCTTCTCTAATTTACTTCAACCCCCATGGCACGCAATATGCAGAACTTGATCGGTTATATTTCAGGGCAGCCTAACACTTGGCCACATGTCATTCCCTGTTCTCTTTACAGAAATTCTGCAGTGTTTTCTCTAAATTTTTTTTTCCTATGACATAATCTATCTTCTTTTTTCTGTTGTTGTTCTCTCCATTTCTTTCTTTCTTTTTTTAATCTCTAATCACATAAAGCAATAGAGATCTAAAACTCCTTATTTCAGCGTCTTCTAATTGCTACCGAATTCTTCCCAGACCCATGATTTAACATCTGTGTTCGATATTCTAATCTACCAAAGAAGAATGGGGCTCAGTTTAACTTGCTTCTTTCAACCTGGGAGAGCAAGAAAAAAAAAAGGCAGAATAACTGAACTCATCAGCTTCCTCATTTGAGATCTCCATTATATAGCTTCATTACTTTGACATGAATTCCCTAGACATCAGACTCACCCATACTCAAGTTTAAGGGCAAAAGCATCCCAAGGACAAATATAAATTACTTTTGGATTACTCAACTTCTGCTTCTTCTGATACAGACAATTTAGTTGACATTATTTTTTACTCAGTGAAAAGTGATACCTTTGGCTAGCAATTAGCTTTTTATATAACTTTTGCAATATTGTATCCCAAAGAGAGTAACTCTTTTAAATGTTATATTTAAAATAACTTTAAAATTGGGTTATAATGAGGGATTCTTGAAAAATTCCCAGCTAATTTTAATGCCCTAGCTTTAAATAATGCTGAAGCACAATGGCTTCATCTTGAAAATTTGACAACTAAAATGGTACTAATTAAAGCAATGTGTGCAATTTTCTTAGGGCTCTAAAACAAAATAGAATTTGAAACTCAGTAACAAACTAGAATGACTGTCAGAAAATTAGCTAATTAAAAGATTTTAAAAGTATCACATATGTAATGCAGTAGAGAATAGGTAGTTCTACCTATGCAATTATGTGAATGCAATTTACGTGATTCTTTTAAAAAGATAATACCTGAATGCATTTGGCAGTGCTGACAGTTGTATAAGCTTGACCCTCAGGTATAACTGAGGCCCTGAATCGAGGATGGGACAGGAGGAAAAACAGAGCCAGTCATAGAGTTGGGTTATGGGGCAGCAAGCTAGTGTTCAAATGACAAATTCACCATGGACTCGGACTGGCATCGAAATTTGGTCCATTCCAGTTGGAAAGGGTACAGAGAGTAGAAAATAACGAAGTCAGGGGAGGCAATGGTTTTGGATTTCAGGAGCAGAAGTCTAACGAAGCCTTGGATTTATGGAGCATAGGATTCAGCTGCTCAAGAGCAGGCTGTTAGGATCCCTTTCACATGGATTTGGTTCAGTGTTCCTGATCCAAGGGGGAGCTTGAATTCTGAACAGTTAACTGAGGCAGAAATCCAGTCAAATGGCCTGGAATAACACAGAGCGATGAACAGAGGCTGTAGTTTGGGGGCATATAAGAAGCCAGGGTTCTCCCTAGGCACACAAAACCCAGGCTTAAAGCAGTGAGATTAATCCCACACTCCAATGGCTCTGGTTTGAGTCTGATAAAATATTGCCTCTTACGTACTATGATCAAAGCAATGGCTGCATGGAGTCAGGAAGGTGGTGAGGCTAAATGTCAGACTGAGGATATCTGTGCCTGAAAAAGAGCATGACCAGTGAAGGCAAAAACCAGGAAGGGCCTCATCCTCAAAAAAGTTATTCATGATACAGAAGCAAAAGAATCCTAAAAAGGAATGGTTTGTACTTGGATACATTCAAAAGAAGGTGCTACTTAACTGATACATCCAGTGAGGACACAAAAGTGGTACCTCCTGAAGGATACTTAATGAACTAATTTTTTCAACCCAAAATGTTAACAGAGCTAATAATAATAGATACATTTACGGAGCACCTCTATTGGGCCAAGCATTCTAGAAGGCTCCCAACAACCTACAAGGCAGTTAGACTATTATCACTATTTTACAGACAGGGAAACTAAGAATCAGAGAGATACAGTAAATGATCCCCAGCTACTCAGCTTACAACTGAGTCTAGTTCCAGTAAAGCAGTTGAGAAGAAATAGGCTTACATTATAGTCAGTTAAATTAAGCAAAAACAAACAACAACCACAAAAACCCAAAAAACAAAAACCAGATTAGACATATAGTCAAGCTTATTTTAATGTATTTATACACATACAAAAAAGTGATAATGAAATACAAGCTTTACTACTCTGATGTTCTAATGCTTACTGGTCCTTTCTCATTCAGATATTAGTGAAATGTTTACATGTCTACTGTTCTCAGGCTCTGCCTGCGTTTTCTTTTTTTCTTTTTTTTTTTTTTTTTTTTGCCTTGGTTTTCTTAGTGCCTGCCTTTTTACTCCACCAGTTGGTCTACAGATACATTACCCCAGTTTCTATGCTAATCCTAAGTGAAATGGAACTTTTGTTTAAAATCTGTTGGTATTTAAATTCCAACTTAAGTTTCCTACATGACTTCAGATAACACCCAAACATTACTATGGAGCCTCCTCCCAGCCACTCTCAAGCAAATGACATCAACTAACACCTGATGACAGGACAAGCTAAGCAATGAGGTTAATATTGTTAGGAAGGATAATAAAAATTTATTTCATTTGTATCTTTTATGGATAATAAACATTTTAAAGAAAATGACCACAGACTCTTTAAAATTATAAAGTAGATGCTATGGAGGCCAAGCTACATCTATTCACCAAGAAGTTTCATTATAAAGGAACATTTATATGTTTTTATATATATATTATATATATTTATATATTTATTTATATATTTATATATTTATAATATAAATATATATAAATATATAATTTTTAAATTTAAAATTTAAAATTAATTTAAAATTAAATTAAATATAAATTTATATTTATATAATATTTATATTATATGTGTTAATTAACACATAATATTAAGTAGAGATCAATTTCCAGAGATAAAAATAGTATAGTTGTAATATGTAAATATGTGCATCACATAAAGAAGGAGGCAGTACTAACATTTCACTGATTTCCAAGCAAAATAATGTCAGATGTGTCAAATCAGAAGTCTAAATTGAGCATCTGAGGGGAGAATGAAGGCCAGGGTTAGGGATGGGAGGGGAATGTTCCCTGATGCAGGGAAGGGAAGAAAAAAAAAGTAGTGGCATTCACAGTAATTGGAGTAAAGAAGCAGACTTTCATCAAGGTAGGGCAGATTCAAGGTCCTAGAAAATGCTGGTGGCAATTAAACATCTTTTTGTCAGTCCATCCCACCAGCTCCCATCTCCTATCTCCAAATTTACTAGCAGACTGTGCTCCACTTACGTGACCTTAATGATGGCTCCAAACAAGAAGAGATGCAAGCCAGTTATGATGGTTTAGCCAACCATATAGCTAGAGGAGCAGTGTCCACACAAGACCACCCTCACTTATGACGCCAACTACATATCTGGGCAGTTCCCCAAACCACCCTCAGTTTTGATCATTTGCTAGAAGGACTCAGAACTAAAACTAAAAACTGCTACAGCCACAGTTGTGGGCTATTACAGGGATTAAAATTGGCCAAGAGAAAAGATACATAGAGCCGAGTCCAGGAGGGGGCCAAATGAGGAGCTTCGTGTTCTCTCAACATGGAGTCATGGACAGAGTTAACTCCTTCTAGCCACAATGTGTGAAGATATGCACAGCCAGCAGAGGAAGCTCACCCCATCTTTGATATTTAGAGTTTTATTGGAACCCCATTACATACCACCTATGTGGCTGAACTGTAGTCTCCATTGGAGGTTGGGCTGATATCTTTAGTCTCCAAGCCCTTCTGGAGGCAAAACTGACACTGAGTGACCCAAAGCCCCCATCATAAATCACATTTTTAGACTGATACTGCATGGGTCAAATCCCCCAGGCAAAAATATTCCTATCAGCAAGACATTCCAGGGGCCTAGAGATCACCTCCTCTTAGTTTGGGGTAAAGGGAGACCTCCCTTTGGGTAAGGTTAATTCTTTACTACATACCGGGCCAATCAAATTCTTCGTCAGGAATTTCCTTTTTGGAGATAGAGGAAAAGGAACTGTCTTAGGATCCCCAGAAGCAGAGCTTGAGACAAGATTCTTTCGTGATTTGCTGAAGGAGTGTTCCCAGGAGAAAGCTATCAGGATGTGAGTGAAGCACTACAGGACAGGGGAAGATATTAAGTAGAAGAAATAGTTTCAGCTGAAGTCTAGTCATAGCCTAATTCCACCAGAAGCTCTTGCATGAATGATTGCACCTCAGAACTGACCTACCTTGAGAAGGCGTTTTGTACCCTCATATCATGTCAGCCATTGGCTGTCGGCCACCAGTGGGGGTGGGGCATTATTTCTCAGGCATTTCTGGATGAAGCAGCAACTAGTGGCCCAAGGCAGTTCTCCAAAGTTTGGCGCAGCTGTAAGCCAGTATCAATCAGCCACACTGGCAACAGCTCAAAGATAGATGCACTGACATGGAAAAGGGGGAGGATGGGTGGGCCACCAATAACATTTATTATACTCCACGCTGGCACTTGCTCAGATCAGCTTGCCTGTCACAGTTAGTTCACTATACCCAGTCACAGCTTCTCCAGGATTCTGGTTGATCACAATTTGGGGGAAAAGTTACAAAAGAAGGGTCAATGGGATGGACTTCTGCCCCTTGCTGCTTTATTTGATCACAAGGCCAGATACTCATCATGTCCCTCCTCTACTTTTTATTCGTAAATATTCTACCCATTGACAAGCATTTCCACTGGTCTAGGTTTGTGTAATGGAATAGCCCAGACCCTCAGTGGAAACAGCAGCAAGACCCTTCTGAAGCTCTGGTTGCTGTTTGTCAATTTATAGTTAGAATCAGGCAGGGAGTACCAAGAGATGCCACAAAGCATCTGAATTTCTTCTCTTTTATGTATCAATATACCTATTTAAATGATGAAGTTCAGATACCCCTGCCAGTGTGGTAATTACTTTCTTTGCTTACCAGCTGCTATTAAAGGGACAAGAAATGCAAAGTGACCAGAAAGCAGCTATAAAGTTTAGAGGTAATCTATGTTGCTTGGGACAAAGACCCCACTGCAATAGAAATTCAGACCTCTCAATCCACAGATCCTAAAGCTGCAAGGACAAGAAAACAAATTCTCCAAGTGGGTCATCAGGAGTAATGTTGACTGGGTATACTGAACTGATGTACTCTAACTGCTGGGGATACAGCACCATATAATATTCATCCCTTTGAGATGTATACACCATTCTGAAGAATAGTGCCCCTTTCTCACATGAGAATCATCTCTAATTCTAGCACCTCAGCAGAAGCTTTGAAAAAACCATTCCAATTGATAACAACACAAATGGAAAGATGTTCCATGCTCATGGAATGGAAAGATTAATACTGTTAAAATGTCCATATTACCCAAAGCAATCTATAGATTCAATGAAATCCCTATCAAAATACCAATAGCATTCTTCACAGAACTAGAACAAACAATCCTAAAATTTGTATGGAAGCACAAAAGCGCCCAATAGCCCAAGACATCTTGAGAAAGAAGAAAAAAGATAAAAGTTATCACAATTCCAGATTTCAAGATATAATACAAAGATGTAGAAATCAAAATAATATTATACTAGCACAAAAACAGACACATAAACCCATGGGACAGAATAGAAAGCCCAGAAATAAACCCACAATTACATAATCAATTAATCTATAACAAAGGAGACAAGAAAATACAATGGGGAAAAGACAGTCTCTTCAATGGGAAAATTGGACAATTACATGCAACAGAATGAAATTGGACCACTTCCTAACCCCATACATAAAAATAAACTCAAAACTGATTAAGGACCTCAATGTGAGACCCCAAACCATAAAAATCCTAGAAGAGAACACAGGTGGTAATTTCTCTGACATGGCTGTAGTGACATTTTTCTAGATATGTCCCCTAAGGCAAGGGAAACAAAAGCAAAAATTAACTATTAGAACTTCATCAAAATAAAAAGCTTTTGCACAGCAAAAATACATCAATAAATACATCAATAAAGCAAAAAGTCAATCTATTGAATGGTAGAAGATATTTGCAAAAGAAATATTAACCAATAAGGGGTTAATATCTGAAATATATAAGAACTAAACTAAACTAAAATATATAAGAACTTATACAACTCAAACCAAAAAACCCAAAACAATCCAATTAAAAAATGGGCAGAGGTCCTGACTGGACATTTTCCAAAGAAGACATGCAGATGGTCAATAGATGCATGAAAAATCCTCAACATCACTAATCATCAGGGAAATGCAAATCAATACCCCAATGAGATATCCCTTTACCCCTGTAAGAATGGCAAAGATAAAAAAAACAACAAATAACAAGTGTTGATGAGGATGTTGAGAAAAAAGGAAACTTCATACACTGTAGGTGGGAATGTAAATTGCAATATCCACTGTATAAAACTGTATAAAAAGTATGAAAGTTCTGTATAGAAAGTATGAAAGTAACTCAAAAATTAAAACTACAAATACTATATGATCCAGTAATTCCACTTCAGGGAATTGCCAAAGAAAACAAAAACACCAATTTGAAAAGATATACACACCCCTATGTTGACTGCAGCATTATTTACAATAGCCAAGATATGGAAGGAGCTTAAGTATCCAATGACAGAAGAATAGATAATGAAAATATGCAATACATATATATACGTATGTATATATGTATATACATACGTATATATATATATATATATATATATATGGCACATGGAGTATTACACAGCTATAAAAAGGATGAGATCATGCCATTTGAGACAATACGGATGGACTTAGAGGGTATTACACTAAGTGAAAAAATCAGACTGAGAAATGTAAATACTATATGATTTCACTCATATGTGACATCTAAAAAAAATTAATAAACAAAAAGCAGAATCAGACCTATAAATACAGAGAACAAAATGATGGTGGCCAGAGGGGAGGGAGGTGGGGTGATGGACAAAAAAGGTGAAAAGGAGTGGGAGATAACAGGCTTCCAGTTATGGAATGAATAAGTAAGTCACAGGGATAAAAGATATAGCATAACATAATATTTATGGTCAGTGGTATCGTGATAGCATTGCATGGCAACAGATGGTAGCCACATTTGTGGTGAGCATAGCATAATGTATAAATTTGTCAAATAACTATGCTGTATACCTGAAACTAATGCAACGACGTGTGTTAACTATACTCTAATTAAAAAACAAAGAAGGGGCACCTGGGTGCCTTAGTCGGGTAAGCGTCCAACTTCAGCTCATGTCATGATCTTGTGGTTCATGGGTTTGAGGTCCACGTCGAGCTCTGTGCTGACAGCTCAGCGCCTGGAGCCTGCTTCAGATTCTGTGTCTCCCTGTCTCTCTGGCCCTTCCCTGCTTCACTGTCTCTCTCTAAAAAATAAACATTAAAAAAAATTAAACAAACCCCCCAGCCATTCTACCATATTATCAGGTTGATAGCTCCTAGTAAATCAGTCTGTGAACCATCAAAGAGTAAGTAGAGTTAGACTCTGTGGATAAGAAAAACACACCCATACCCAGAACCACAACAGTAAAAATGAATGTTTGTTCTTTCAAAGATGGACATTATCTCATGTAAGCAACTTGCCACCAAATGATGGCAAGGAAACCAAATGGTCTTCTCAATGGAGGGCAAATGCTCCTTTCAACTCTCCTGAGCAAAAAACAAACATTTTGCCCCTTTAGTTCAGTACCAAACTCCATGGTCATTGTCAAGGTCAATAGTACCCCTCTTCCCCTGCTCAGGTTGCAACATTTCTGACCAGGAGATCCTTCACATATGTGTTTAGAAAAGCGTCCTTATCTATAGTACAATCTGTATAAATGAAGAATTCTAAATTTATCCAAAGCATTGAGGTGCATTAAGACCAGTTCCTCACTTATCAGAGGCTTCTATTTCCACTTTAAAGTTAGCTTATCTTTTTTAATTTTTAAAATATATTTTTAAAGTTTATTTTTTGAGAGAGAGTGGGAGAGGGGCAGAGAGGGGGAGAGAAAAACCCAAGCAGGTCCCTCACTGACAGCACAGAGTCTAACGCGGGGCTCAAACTCACGAATCCTGAGATCATGACCTGAGCCAAAACCACGAGTCGGACGCTTAACCAACGGAACCACCCAGGCTCCCTAAAGTTTTACCTTTGAATGCTATTTGTTGTATAAAATGGAAGGAAAATAAGAGTTACAGTCCTGTCTTCTTTACTAAACATTGCTTGTCTTGCCTAAAACAGCTAAATGTGCCTTTTCAATTATTTTAATCCAATAATTTAAATATCTTAAAGGAAAGTAGAATACACCTGAAAATAATGTAACATTATGTGTCAACTATACTCCAATTTAAAAAAGAAGTAGAGGGGACACTTTTCTTAATTTTTGCATTTCTTATCCATTGGCATTCCAGCTTTCCAGTTTTAAAGATTCATGCCACATTTCGCTGTTTGTCTTTTAATTATGTGCCATCCCCTCTATTTTTTAAAGATCATCTCAAGTGGCGCCTGGGTGGCTCAGTTGTTTAAGCATCTGATGTCGGCTAGGGTCATGATCTCATGGCTAATGAGTTCGAGACCCACGTCAGGCTCTGTGCCAACAGGTCAGAGCCTGGAGCTCGCTTCATATTCTGTCTGTCTGTCTGTCTGTCTCTCTCTCTCTGCCCCTCCCCTGCTCACGGTCTCTCTGTCTCTCAAAAATAAATAAACATTAAAAACAATTTAAAGAGCACTTCAAAACCTGAGTTTATCACAAAGTTCCTTCTATAGTTAATTTTGTTTCCTTATGTGCAGGTTACCTCACTTTCCCAATGAAATAATAACTGAATAGGGATAATTTCATATACATAAGAATCTCTTATATTTTTTAAACCATATTTCTTTACAGATATCCTAGACCGAGTACCATAACTCGTTTTTCTGTATTTAAAGTAAAATAAATTTCTGACTGGGACAATCCCATTTTCAGGTCCAAAGCCAGTGGAACCAGAAAGAACATGGCCTCCTCTTCACAGATTCCAATCACAATTATCTTCAGCTCTTTGTTAGTGAGATTTAAATTCATAGTTGTATTTCCCATTACTGCATTATCTACCTTTTCAGAGAAGCATTTTTCCTCAGGGCTGGCATGTATCTTTAGAAATCTCTCTCTTCATTAGAGTCTATAAAAAAGTCCAAACTCAAGTTATTTTTGCCACTATCATTAATTTGATTTTGTTGTTTTCTTCACACTTTTCACATAACATCATTTCCCTCCAGAAATCCTGTCCTCTTTAAAATTGCATAATATTTTCTGAAAAATGAATTCTTTGTTCCAAGAGTTTGAAACACTCTGTAATCAAAAAGACAAAATAAAATTTCAACCTGATCTACAAGCTCTGGAAGTTCAGAGATGGGACAAACTGGAAAGAGAAATGGCTTTGAAATTAAATCATGGATAGGTTGTAACCTATTCATGCATGAGATGGAATGAGGAAATGTATTTCAAGAAAACAAGAAGAACTGGAAAAACTCAAGATGTATTCAGAGGACGAGTGAACTAGTTTATTTGGAGGGTTTGGAGACTGAGACATAAGACTTATATCTGGAATAGAAATGTGGAGGATTTACATGCCAAGCTAAGAATTCGTGTCCTAAGAATCAGGATGTTATTCTAAACAGAAGTTCTAGATGGTGTTTAGGAAGTGAACTGATGTTATCAAAACTTTATTTTGGGAATATGTGTGAAGGCATTAAGCAAAACTATTAGGAGAACTAATACCAGTAAAGAATTTTGAAGTAATTCAATCATGAAAGAATAAACACTCATATTGATGGTAGCAAAAATGGAAATAATGGATACACAGGAAACCCATTTAAAACACAGGGCTTGTTTGGCTGTTCCTGAAACATTAAATATAGATTTATCATATGATCCAGAAATTCCACCCCTAGGTATATTCTCAAAAAAATTGAAAACAGGTATTCAAACAAAAACCTGTACACATGTGTTCATAGTAGCACTACTCATGATAACCAAAAACATGTAGCCAACTCAAGTGTTCAAATAATGAAAGAATAAATAAAATGTGGTATATTCGTACGATGAAATCTTATTTGTCAAATAAAAGGAATGAAGTAATGATACATGCTACAACATAGATGAACCTTGTAGGCATTATGAAGTAAGCCATATATGGGGGCCTGGGTGGCTCTGTCAGTTAAGCATCCAACTCTTGATTTCAGCTCAGGTCATGACCTCACTGTCTTTAGATGGAGCCCAGCTCTGTGCCGAGTGTGGAACCTGCTTGGGAGTCTCTCTCGCCCTCTCTTTCTCACCCTCCCCTACTTGTACACACATACTCTCTCTTGAAATAAGTAAATAAACTTAAAAAAAATTAGCTATACACAAAAGTACCAATATTGTATGATTCCATTTATTTGAAATATCCAGAATAGGCAAATCTATAGAGACAAAAAGCAAATTAATGGTTGCCAAGGACTGGGGAAAGGGGATGATGGGGACTGACTATTTAATGAGTACAGGGTTTCTTTTCATGATTTTGGAAATGTTCTTGAACTAGATAGTGATAATGACAACATACCACTGTAAATGCCACTGAACTGTATATTTTCAAATGGTCAAAATGGAAAATTTTATAATGTGTGTATTTTACCACACAGCACACACACACACACACACACACACACACACACACACACACACCAAAAATCACAGGGCTTGCTAATTGACTGGAAATGTTAGGGAGAAAGGGTAAGCCATGATATTGTCATTTATAGTATGGTTTATTGGTGAGGGCATCTGGGTGACTCAGTCAGTTGAGCTTCTGACTCTTGATTTCAGCTTAGGTCACGATCCCAGGGTCATGGGATTGAGATTTGCCTCAGGCTCTGTGCTGAGCATAAAGCCTGGTTAAGATAGATGATAGATGGAAAGATAGATAGATAGATAGATAGATAGATAGATAGATAAAGTATGTTTGGTTGGGTATTGATGCCACCATTAATTGAAAGATGAAAATTAATTAGGGAGCTTATTGAGGAGGAAACTATGTGGCAATCACCCCCTTATATGGCAGGGAGGTTATGGGTTCAACATTAGGCTTTCTTTCTGTTTTTTAAGGTATCATTGACACATAATGTTACATTAGTTTTGGGTGTACAACTTAGTGATTTGACAAGTTTAGACATTACTCTATGTTTACCACAAGTATACCTACCAACTGTCCCATTACGTTATTATTATAATATCATTGACTGTACTCCTTATGTTCTGCTTTTTATTCCTGTGACATATCTATTCTATAACTGGAGATTTGTATCTCCTACCCCTCTTCACCCATTTTGTTCATCCCTCACCCCTGTCTCCTCTAGCAACCATCAGTTTGTTCTCTGTATTTACAGGTTTGAATCTGCTTTTTGTTTGTTTATTAACTTTTTAGATTCCATTTATGAGCAGAATCATATGGTATTTGTCTTTTTCAGTCTAATTTATTTCCCTTAGCATAGTATTCTCTAAGTCCATCCATGTTGTCTCAAATGGCATGATCTCATCCTTTTTTTGGGTGTGTAATATTCCATTGTATATATATACACCGCATTTTCCTTATTTATTTGTCTCTTGATGGACACTTAGGTTGCTTCCATGTCTTGGCTATTGTAAATAATGCTGCAATAAACATAGGAGTGCATTTATCTTTTCAAGTTAGTGTTTTCAATTTCTCTGGGTAAGTTAAGTACCCAATACTAGAATTACTGGATCATATGGTATTTCTATTTTTAATTTTTGAGTAACCTCCATACTGTTTTCCACAGTGGATATACTAGTTAACATTCCTACCAACAGTGCACAAGTGTTCCTTTTTCTCCACATCCTCACCAACAATTTTTGTTTCTAACATTAGATTAGAATGACTCATTAACAAGGGAGTATAAAGTTCCTGTCATTTGTGTCCAACATAGGAAAACTATGATGAGCCAAGCTTTTCTATGGGTTCCATCAAGGCTGTCATTAGAGCCTGCATAACAGCTCAACTTCTCCATCTGCCTAATCCTGCCTCTTTGATCACAATGGTACTCCCTAATATCATCCTGCACCCTAAACTCCAATCCACTGTGCTTCCCAGAAAATCCAATCTGCAATAATTGGTGCCAGGAGAAGTCTCAGAAAACAGTTAAGAAGGGGATTTAGAGCTAGTTCATTCACTACCAGCTTGGTGAAGAAGATGTCATCACTGATAGTAAATGAAGTAACAGCCTCTGGCTGCAGGGAGCCATCCAATTGTTCAAATTTCCGCTAGTAGTGAGCTGGAATGGCATAGTAGTGAAAAGAAATACCCTAGCTGATTTGATGTATCAGACATTTGAAAAATACAGATACAGTAGTAACTACAAGAACAATGGAATTCCATAGATAATGCCAAATTGGATTGATGCTCTAGAAAAAGATAAAAGGCTAAGAGCAATTAATAGGCAATTGGAAATAGTCAGGTGGAAAACCTGTGGGCCCTTTAGCAATATGTAAAGTGGCTATCTGTAGCAGGGAGGCAGAGAAAACTTAGGATCAGACCCAGTACTTAATTGTCAGAGTAGGTACTTTCCAAAAAAGTTCAACTTTCAAACAACATAAGCCTGCTATACTAAGGTCTAGACTCTGAGAAAGAATTGGACCTTAACACTTGGAATGGGGACATTCGGATTGATACCCCTGAAAATATTGGATTCTCAGATTTCCCTGAGTTATGAACCTACCAAAGTAGCCCAACTCTTCCTATTCAGAGCTACCACTTCCTCTTGCTTTAAGAAAATACAGATTTCTACCTCCTGTAAGACAATATGTGCTCCTCTCAGCATCTGTGAAGTAGGTAGTTGGGGAAGATTTTGAAGGGGGTCATAGCATATAACCAAGCTGGGGACATGTTGGGACATGAAAGAGGACAGAAAGGAGATGCAGGACACGGACGGCATGTGCTGGAAAGAGCTGGAAGTATGCCTGGGGATGTGTTCTTTGAGTGCTTGATCAAGGAGATTAGAACAAGAGATTGGAAAAAGTGTTTTTTATTAAGCCCTGAGATACAGGATTTAACACCTATAACAAGGATCCCAAGAGAAGGGATCTCTGTGAACTCTCTGTGATCTCTGTTAACTCACTAACTGGGTAACACCTAGCAGGTGGGAAAAAAAATAATGGCCCATAATAAGAGAGGTCAAAATGCCAGAATTCCTGTGACAGATGGAAAAGGAAATTGAAAGATACACAAAAATGAGCATGCTGGAGTAGATATACTATATCAAACAAAAATACCCTCTAAATGATTATGTTCCACGGGAAGACCTGAAGGATACACAATTTAGCAAGACCATAGGGATGTGCTGGGAGAAGGAAGACAAGCATCACTAAAAAATTCAGTGTTAGTTCTCTTTTGTTTGCCAGGGTTGACAGCAAAAGAGTCGGTTACAGTACCGGGCTCACTTATGGTAACAGGGATAATAAGATCCCCAAAAGATGGAGACCACATGGTAGCACTTAATTAGACACTAGGTAGATGCAATTATTGTAATGAGTGGCAAGTTCAGACTGGTGGCCAAGGGGACTGACCCACAGAGAGTTATGGAGATGGTTAGGAAAATACGAATTTGTATTATTTAACTTGTACCCTTAGAAGAAATTAAGGATGGCTAAATAGGAGGCTGAGGGTAGTTGTTCCAGTAAAACTTCATGATCTTTTGCTGTTTTCAGAATTTAACCTCCCCCCACCCCCGTTTTTGGACCCAGAAGATGCCGTTTTTCAGAAACAAGAGATAGCTGTAAAAGAGCAGAACAAATGTACATGGTAAAATCATTCCCCAGTGGGACTTACGGCCATTTATGCAGATACATACATACTGGACAAAGGGGACTATCTAAACATTTCAGAGGACTATTGGATATCACTTTAAGATGAATGCAGTATCCTGAAGAGCAGTGTCCCTTTCTCATATAGGAGTTATGTCCAAAACCAGCAGAGGTGCCAGCTAAGGATGAGAGACATCTAAACGAGTTGCAATTATGGAAGCTATAGTTCACTTCATTAACACTCCTCTTCCAAGTTTTCCCCAGTAGGGGAGGCCAACCAGAATCCTAGCTGAACTCTCTGAACGTATTTTAAGAAGTAGATTTTAGGGGCGCCTGGGTGGCTCAGTCGGTTGAGCGGCCGACTTCGGCTCAGGGCATGATCTCACAGTCCGTGAGTTCGAGCCCCGCGTCGGGCTCTGTGCTGACCGCTCAGAGCCTGGAGCCTGTTTCAGATTCTGTGTCTCCCTCTCTCTCTGACCCTCCCCCGTTCATGCTCTGTCTCTCTCTGTCTCAAAAATAAATAAACGTTAAAAAAAAAAATTAAAAAAAAAGAAGTAGATTTTAAGCAACACAGAGTGGATAAGATAGTGGTAGACATGAAACTGTGATATCCAGACCCTTATCCAAAGAAGGACTTGCTGTCCAGTCACTGGGTTTTCTGGAGCCAGCTCTCAGCTCCTTCCAGGATTGCCTGCAGAAAAGTCCCTCGCGCAAGGACACACCCCTTCCAAATGGCACACATGCAGTGACTCATTGACACTAAGAGAAAAGGCTTCACCATTTCCACCCCAAAAAACCAACCCTGACAGGCCAATTTAGCTCCATAGCTGGTGCTGGCATTGGCAAAATGTCATCAGGCCTGCATTGCAACCTGTCTTTTCTCTCTGCCCCAATCTGCGTTTCTTTTCCCCACTAACCCCGAGGACATTCTGTACTCAACATCTTGCACTCTGGAAGTCTGCTTCCTAGAGGACCCAGTCTGCAGCACCCACCTTCCCAAAAACAAATAAAGACTGTAGCTATTTTACTGAAATTCTGGTGAAGCGTTTGGCATTGCTAAAAAGGGAGGCATTAAATCTTTGGTCTTTGAAATGTGCTCTCTTTTTTACATGACGCTTTACTCTCTAGATCTTCAGGGGTTAGTTAAAAGTTCTCTTTCTTGGGGCACCGTGGGTGGCTCAGTTGATTAAGCATCTGACTCTTCGTTTCAGCTCAGGTCATGATCTCACAGTTTGTGAGTTTGAGCCCCATGTTGGGCTCTGAGCTGTCAGCTCAGATTGGGATTCTCTCCCTCTCTCCCCATCTCTCCACCGCACCCCTGCTCACAATCTCTCCCTCTCTCTCTTAAAATAAATAAACTTAAAATTTTTTTTCTTTAAAGTTCTCTTTCTCTCCTTCACTCTGAAAAGTTCTCTTCCTTTAACCTACTGTATTTCCATATGCACATTTTGTAGGATCTGTCACCCGTCCCTACAGCACTCACCAACTCCTAACCCCTTCTTGGGTCCTGACGCATGTTTACTGCATGTGCAAAATCTATCTGATTCCACCTGTGCATCACCCTCGTGGGACTTGGACGACAAAGGGGACGACAGGCTATCTCCTGTACCATGCCTCTGACCCAGGAGTCTTGTGTCTTCTGCCAACATCCCTGAAACTGTGTCAGCCTAACTTGTGGCATGCAAGTAGGGTTCAATCTCAGATCCTTCACTGCCCTTAACACATTTGTCCCATGAAAAGTGGAGAAAGAACAGGACTAGGAAGTTTCCACTCTCGCTGTGGCTGGGATTCTTCTAAGTAGTCATAATCAAACACCCATCCACCTTGAAATTTAGTTTTCTTTAACACATTTCTCTACACAAAAGATTCATATATCTTCTGGGGTAAAACTCTGATTTTATTTATTACAAACTTAGGCCTCATGTTCAAAGAACATAACATCGTCCTTGAATTGGGCTACATACAAAGCATTCTAACATGAAGACACAATAAAGGACAGTGCTCAAATTGCTTTTCCCTATTCTTTGGTTTCTCCCGATTACGAGAAGGATAGTATAGGGGTAATTGTCTCAGCTAGCTCTGCTTCAGTGGCAATATTAGTAATATGGTTACAAATATGCCAAATTTGAGGTGATAGTGGAATACCCATGTCAAAATTTTCATTAATCACTTTCATGGAGCTTGAGAAAATGTCAGAGCTAGATAAAGATGAAATAATTTGAATGTCAGCCACAAGCTTGGCTAAGATATACCAGTTATTTTTTTTTCTACCACTCAGGTTACTTTCTGATCCTGACTTATCCTCTGACTCTGTTCCGCGGGACTGACAGGAAAATCTTGCTCAGCCATTCTGGGGGATGCTTTTCTCCTTGGATAGTTGTGTAATTTTAGGGTTTAATACAGTGCCAGTGAAAGGAGAACCAGTATTGTTACCACTGGGAGTTCGCTGTCCTGTCTTCATGGTCCCTCCATTTTAGCTCTCTGTTGCTTTTGTGTCAATTTAGCGCCTGGGAATCATTTTTAGACTGCCTATGTCTGTCTTTCTGGATGCTTCAAGAGCCATTTCTCTGTAACTACTTTCTCTCTACTATCTCCCTGATAGCACTAGCTGAAAGCAGTATCCCCGTGTCTAAGCTCTGGACCCTGCAGATCTCCTTATCTCCTACCCTCAGTCTAAGAGAATGTCATTTTAGTCTGAGGTAGATCTTTGTTCTTTCATGTTTCTTCTGAGACATGCCATTTATACCTGGGAATTTAATTCTCCCTTTCTTCTAACTTCCCCTTTAAGTTTTTCTAAGGTCTTACATTTTTGGAATGCAAAAGCCAAGGAGACTTTTGGGTTATTTCTGCTTTCCATTCTGCTGCATACCCCCTTGGAGGCAATAATCACAGAGCTACATGCTTGAATGGGAGGTAAGGACAGGGGAAATACAGGGATGAAACACTCTGTAGATTCATATCTCAAAATAGCTTCCAGCCACACAGATTTGATCATGGGATGAGTTAAAGTGAATCCATAAAAATTAATGAGATATTTTTTATTCTGTTGCATCAAAATCCATTGGTTTATCTTGCATACACACACACACACACACACACACACACACACACACCCCACAATCTTAAGAATCTATTCAGTTAATTCAAGAGTGACAGATGTTTAGTGCTGGATTTTTTTGCGGGGGGGTGGCAGGTTACATAGAATTGAACCAAATACCATATGAATATTCAGTTGTAATTTTTCTTTTAATTTTTAAGGAGCCAATAAAATTGCATGGTTTCTTTATTTATTTGAATAGTTGACACATGTTACATTAGTTACATGTATACAATATAATGATTCAACAATCTTATATACTATGCAATGTTCACCACAAGTATAACTACCATCTGTCACCACATAATGTTATTACAATACCATTGACTATATTCTCTATGCTGAAAATTCCCTTTATTCCTTTTATTCATTCCATAACTGGAAGCCTGTGTCTCTCACTCCTCTTCACCCATTTTGCCCATCACCCTGCCTTCCTCCTCTCTGGAAACCATCAGTTTATTCTCTATATTTATAGGTCTGATTCTGCTTTTTGTTTATTTATTCATTTATTTTGTTTTTCAGATTCCACATATAAGTGAAATCATATGGTATTTGTATTGTATGGTATTTGTCTTTGACTTATTTCTCTTAGCACAATACCCTCTAGGTCCATCCATATTGTTGCAAATGGCAAGATCTCTTCTTTTTTTTTAATTTTTTAAATGTTTTTATTTATTTTTGAAGGAGAGAGAGACAGCATGAGCGGGGGAGGAGCAGAGAGCGAGGGAGACACAGAATTCGAAGCAGGCTCCAGGCTCTAAGCTGTCAGCACAGAGCCGATACGGGGCTCGAACTCACAAACTGTGAGATCATGACCTGAGCCGAAGTCAGACGCTTAACCAACTGAACCACCCAGGCATCCTGATCTCTTCTGTTTTTTAATGGCTAAGTAAATTGGTATAGCCACTATTGAAAAGAGTATGGAGGTTCCTCAAAAAATTAAAAATGAAATACCATACAATTCCATAATTCCACTACTAGTTATTTACCCAAAGAAAAAGAAAACACTAATTCAAAAAGATATATGCATCCCTATGTTGATTGCAGCATAATTTTCAATAACCAAGATATGAAAGCAACCTGTTTCCAAAGTTTCCATCAATAGATGAAAGGATAAAGTTCGTCAAACTGTCAACCTGTTTCGAACTATGGTGAATTCACTTTCTTCTGAAGTCACAGAAGATGAGAATCACTATTTTCATTTGGGGGGGCTAATAATTATGTATTATCTTGTGACTCATCTTGCTCTTCAAATATCCTGAAGTCTTTGCCCATATTATTTTTTTTGAGAGAGTGCGCGCGCAGGAGTGAGTGCATGCAGGAGGGCACGCATGGGGGGAGGGTCAGAGGGAGAGGGAGAGAGAGAATCCTAAGCAGCCTCCATGCCCAGTGGGGAGTCCAGCAGAGGTGGGGCTTGATCTCATGACCCTTAAATCTTGACCGAAGCCAAAATCAAGAGTCAGAAGCTTAACCGACTAAGTCACTCGGGCACCACATCCATATCTTTTTTAATTACAAAACTAATATGTGTTCATTATAAAGAATTTGTTTGGGGACTTCATTTGGTGTCATGGCAGATAAGTATTTGAGTTAATGCTTTTAGTAAAAACACCAAAAATACTGCATAAAACACATATTTTTTAAGTTAAGAGCAGTGAAGAACTGACATGGTCAAAAGGAACTGCCAGGCCAAAACCCAAAGGAAAGCTGAAACCCAGAGAGAGAAGTCACAACACCAAAACCACTTTTGGCATGAGGGCTTTTGTCCTAACTGAAAAACTTGAATTTGGTTTTGGCGAGCTTACAGTATGGTGGGTAACAGATATTGAACCCCAGGTGGGAGGTGGGGACACATGTCAAAATGGCTAAAATCAATAAAACAAGGAACAACAGGTTTGGTGTTGGTGAGGATGTAGAGAAAGAGGGACCCTCTTGTACTGTTGATGGCAATGCAAACTGGTGCAGTCTGGAAAACTCTAGAAAACAGTATGGAGGTTACGCAAAAAGTTAAAAATAGAACTACCCCATGATCCAGCAACTGCACTAGGTGTTTTCCCTAAGAATACAAAAATACTAATTTGAAGGGATACATGTACCACATGTTTACAGCAGCATTATCTACAATAGTCAAATTATGGAAACAGTCCAAATATCCATTGACTGATGAATGGATAAAGATGTGGACTCAGCCATAAAAAGAATGAAAAGAGTGAAATTTTGCCATTAGCAACAATGTGGATGGGGATAGAAAGTATTATGCTAAGCGAAATAAGTCAGAGAAAAACAAATACTATATGAGTTCACTCATATGTGGAATTTAAGAAATAAAACAAACAATCATACGGGAGAAAAATAGAGAGGCAAACCAAGAAATAGACTCTTAACTATAGAGAACAAATTGATGCTTACCAGAAGGGAGGTGGGTGGGAGGATGGGTTAAATAGGTGATGGGGATTAAGGAGTGCACTTGTTGTGATGAGCACTGGGTGATGTATGGAAGTGTTTAATCACTATATTGTACACCTGAAACTAATATTACATTGTGTGTTAACTAACTGAAATTTAAACTAAAAACTTTAAAAAAGAAAAAAAAACAAGCAAATCTGTGCTAATTCCCACTTCCAGCAGATGGCAAAGAACATTGCTTTGGGACTAACAAGGAAAAGAAAAAGAAAGAGATTAAACCTTCCATGATAATTTTCTTTAATGTTTTATTTTTTATTTTTGAGAGATAGAGCATGAGTGGGGAAGAGGCACAAAGAGAGAGAGACACAGAATCTGAAGCAGGCTCCAGGCCATATAGCACAGAGCCTGATGTGGGGGTTGAACCGATGAACCACACAATCATGACCAGAGCCAATGTCAGATGCTTAACCGACTGAGCCATCTAAATATCCCAAACCTTTCATGAGAATTTGTGACTACACAGTGTATCCTCCCATAGATGTGTTGTCTGGATTTATATCACCCAGCGGTCCAGAAAACCTCAAACCATGAACTTGTTCTGATATGGTCCTGGATTAGAGCCTGGAAAAAGAAACATAAATACTCCCTGAGGAAAGTACTGTGGTGGACTGAATAATGCCCCCTCCTTTCAAAACAAAAGGTGTTCATGTTCTAATCCCTAGCACCTGTGAATATGTTACCCTACTTGGCAAAAGGGACAGTGAATATGTGATTAAATTAAGAATTGAAATAGGAGATTCGCCTGGATTATCCAGGTGAGCCCAATGTAATCACAAGGGTTCTTATAAGGAGTCAGAAGGGTCAGAGTCGGAAGAGATGTGATGACAGAAGCAGAAATTGAAGTAATGCAAAGGGCTATGAGCCAAAGAATGCAGGCAGCCTGTAGTAGCTA